>NW_020955408.1:409668-459700 GCF_003031625.1 Empidonax traillii | reverse complement strand
TTTTTTTTTTTTTTTTTTTTTTTTTTTTTTTTTTTTTTTTTTTTTTTTTTTTTTTTTTTTTTTTTTTTTTTTTTTTTTTTTTTTTTTTTTTTTTTTTTTTTTTTTTTTTTTTTTTTTTTTTTTTTTTTTTTTTTTTTTTTTTTTTTTTTTTTTTTTTTTTGTGTTCGTGATTTTTTTGTTGTTGTTGTTCTGTGGGTTTTTTATTATTGTTTGTGGGGTTTTTTATTTTTTATTTTAAGAGAATGGCAGAAGTCATAGCAAAGGTGACAGCTTGTGTCTGTGGCTTGAAGTGCACTATAGGGGGTAACACGATAACTTCTTTGAAGGTAGACAGATGCTGCAACCCCTTGCCTCCCAAAACCTGTAGCTGCACCCATAACGAGAAGCAGGCACAGGTGGACAAACTGCAGACCTATAGACCTGGCAGCATCCTGTCCCAGACAATCTAAAGAAGGAAAAAAAAAAAACTGTGCCAGAGGAAAACTTGCAGTTGCTGCAAATAGTTTACATTAATTTGGAATACATGGTTTTGCAACATGCTAATGGAATGTTTACATGCCTGTATCTTAATAAACATTTAAGAACTTTAAAGTCAAATGCAGGACTTAAACTAAGTAGCTCCCACTACCACTGTTGCAAAGCCTTTGTCTGGGTATTATAAGACTCATATATAATTATACTGTGTGCGGGCATATGCATTTATAAAATGTGCATGCATTTACGTTGCATTTCTGCAAGTTTGTAGGCAGGAAATTACTATATAGTTGAACTCAGCTTTCGTAACAGACGCTGTTTCTCAGATGAACTGTAACTCATTATCACCCCTAAAACTTAAAAATCTGTCTCTGTGTGTCTGCTTTTATCAAGAATGAGATAATTCAATATGCAGGTCCTGAAATGCCCAGATTAATCTGCTCTGCTCATACACCTTATGTCTCAGAATGCTGTTTCTTGAATGCAAATTATACAGGACACTTCAAATCTACAAATCTTGGGAAATGAGCAGTATCGTGAGCTTTTGTGGAAACTTTGCTTTTTGGAAGGAATTTGAGAGAAAAAAACAAACCCTGAGATAGAAGGAATTTCTACGTCAAGGTCAAGACAAATATGTGTGCACAGATGGTGGCTGACAGTACCATACTCTCAGGCAGGCTTATTAGTGCAGCCTCAGTGCTATGATAACATGGATGTGCCGGACTGGAGGTGGCTTAAACTTGACAGCTGAGAGCAAACAAGCAATTGGTCTCACCAACTTGTGCTGACATACTTAAAAAAGGGAGGGAAATTGTATGTGAGGAGACAGAGGAAAGGAAGTAACAGTTATGTATACTAAAAAAAATAAAAGTTATGGTCATGGCCTTAAGATTTTCTCTTTCCTTTTGTAAGGACTCTTTCTCCTCTCTCACAGTTGTTAATCATATTGTTTTCTGAAGACAAAAAGAAGAAAGCAACATAGTCTGTCTCAGTGTCATCTCCAAGTTATTAGCAGCCTCCATAGAGCCAAAGAAAAAGTGGCTATATTAGTAGGAGATAAATCCTGAAATATTCTAGCAGTCAGGTAAACTGTGGCCTGTCACAAGGGGTGGCAGGACGTCTGAAAGGCGTGGGGGAACATGGCCCTGGGTACTGGGTTGTACAGCTCTGGTGTTTAGGAGAAAACAGTATATCTGATTGGGATCCACTGCTTCTGCAGAACTCTCTAGTTAAGCATCGCTTTCTTTACAGCTACCGCACCAAAAAAAAAAAAAAAAAAAAAGCTTCTCTTTTATTTGGGTTCAGAGTAAAATGCGACAGCAAGATTCTCATCCTGTCTCTGTCTGCTTTCCTCTGTACCAGAGGAACCGGAGGGACACTTGCCCCTGGTCAGACAACCTGGCACTGGTTTTATGCTGAGGCAGTGCCTGGATAGGCTTGACAGATGCACAGTCTTTTGAAACAGAGCTTGCATTCTTAAGCCTGCCAATTGCCCAGAACAGAGCAGAATGATATGCTTCTCAGCTGGAGCAAAACTGGGAAGTCCCCAGCTTCCTCCAAGCTATTGGAAGTAAAACATAAAGAAAGTCCATGAATATCCTAGGAGTTAAATTCCATACCAGTACCTAATTTCTAACCACAGCTCTTTATCCACATAGTTCAATGATTTTAGGAGAAGGCACATGGTATAATTCCCTTCCATTTACAGGACTTCTTTACCAATGAGGACACCAAGGCACAGAGAATTTCATGTTTGTCCAACAAGTCTATGAAGTTACAGAACTTGGAGGAAGATCCAGGTCTTTGAAGTCCAAGTCTGTCACTTCAGCCACAAGCAGAGCTACATCTGAAATAGAAGAAACATGTGGGACTCACTGCAATTAGCTACAGTTCAGAGCTCGACTGTTCAGAGCTCAGCTGTTCTCCCACAAAACAGATATTTTTATTAATATCAAATAATCTACGATGTTCTCATTAAACTAAATAATATGACTGTTTCCTGCATCCACCCACTTGGACACAGTTTGGAAGGCAAAGCAATCCCAGGCAACTGGGGATATGAACAGATGTCCTCTGCTAAGTCAGACAGTTCCACCTCCCGGTACTTTATGTACCTGCCCTGCCCTCTGAACTGTACATGAATTGGTTGATACAGGACAGGTGCATCTGTAATTCCAATGAAGTATAATTTATGGTCTGATTTCAGACTTTAGGTTCTGAGAGCAAATTAGTTTTGAAGGCATCACAGGAGGTTATAAAGCTGATAAACTGGTTTTAGCATTACAGTTAAAAAGACTTATCTGATGTATTGTTAGCCTGAAGCCACATACAACAAAGACTTTTATACATAACCCACATATACAATACAAAGCTCTAGTAAAATATTTTCCTTTCAAAGTGCAAAGTGTCATATTGCAATTTTCATTTAAATTTAAACTACATCTAAAATTAAAGTCGTGATCTCCAATGACACATCACAAAGATAGAACAGCCTGAGGCAGGAGTAGCTCCAATAAATTTGGCCTTTTGGGGGAGTTCCACCAGAGGACATTTCAAGAGTATGTGTCGTGTTTGATTGCACTGTGGCTGCACACCTCTGACTTCAGCAAGCAACAGTTCACCAGCAGTTTTAGAAGAGATGGGTACAATGTCTGTGTCTGAGCTTTGTAAGCCAAATCCTACCCCCAAAAAAGAAGCTGCCTAATGTTGACAAGTGTATCAGAATTTGAGAATGCACACCTATGGACTTTAATTTAATTTATTTTTAATTTATTGCTATTTTATTTATTAATTATTTAAACCCCTTATTATTAAATAAAACAATTCATTTTTATTTAATACCATTTCATTTTAGAAGGAAGGCAGATATGGAACATTAGTTTCCAAAAGTCACATTTTAATTTTAGGAGGAAAGCACGCCTGTCTGGTGTTTAGAAGAGACACATGAGCCAAGAGAGCACTCTCCTGCTACTCCAGCCCTCCCACAGACTTGCAGTAATGCCTTTACAGCACATCTGACTTGCTCTGACAACCGACCTGCATTAGAGAAGTGCTTAGAGATCTTCAAATGAAGAAACGTTCATAACTAAAAAGCATTTACTGTAATGAAGCCCCTTAAAAGAGGCTCTGCACGCTGCAGCTGATCTCTAGTGTAAATGCAATTGCACCAAATGTTGTGGAGTGTATTTTCATTCCTCTTCTGCATACGTTCAAAAGAATTTTCTGAATAAAACAAACATCTGTGCACAGTTGTGAAGATGGGATTTTATACCAATTATAGCAGATGACCTTCAGTTTCTGGTTTTGGTTAGCATTCTTACAAAATATAAAAAAAGTTACAACCCAACCTCACACTCTGACCTTTTAAAATTTACTTTTAAAAATAGAGGTTATCTTTTATGCTGCAAATTATGCCTTTATCTCTTATAATCCCATAAGTCAGATATCACAGTCCCACTTCAATTATGCTAAACTCTTATGTTAATTTTAAATCATGTAACTTAATTCCTGGCAAAGCAGGCTGGTGATTTTCAAAATGTGGTTAATGAGGCAAAGTACAATCTAGATTCTGCTACTGAGATCATCTGAATCCCTTAGGTCGCTGAAGATGACTACGGAGAGGCTCTTCTTTACAAATGTCTGGGTTAGATTTTCAAAAAATGAATTTTTAAGTGCAGTTAGGGGCTATGAAATCTGAAGTTGAGCATACAGAGAAGTTAAATTACTTTCACTAGAGCCATAGAACAACAGTGCTGCTAAAACAGTTATGCTTCTGTGTACATACATGCTTTAAAGGCCTTAACTAGTGTCCTCCCCTGTTAAATCACAAATGCAAACCATACCAGATTTTCAAGATGACAGTCTGGGGACCTGATGTCCATGTCCAGGCATGCATGCAAATCAATGTCATTTACCCTCTCATTTGCAGAAACCAAACATTTGCTAATAATTTCTTTCAACCCTCTCCTTGACTCAAACAATAGCTTTATCTGAGACCAGTTAGTAGATAAAATGCTATGAGACTGTATGGGCTTTTTCAATGTAATTACACCTTCACCCCCGCCCCCCAAGTCTCTGGCATTCTCTGATCAGATAGGCTGAAAGTTTGTCACTAGAACATGCTCAATGTGAACCTTAAGTTCTTCAGAGACTTTGCCATTTACTAGTATTTATTTCTCTGAATTAAAATATTCATACAAAACTCATATATAGATTGGCTTCCATTCTTTATTAGCATGTTAAAATTTTTTTTCCTCATTTTTTTTTGAAAAAATTAGTACACAAGTAATTTTTTTTGTCTGCAAATTAACAATTGATTTACACACATCCACAACAGACAAGTCAAAGCAAATATACAGACATCAAAAGGTTGGTGTAAATTTAGTTTTTATTAAATAACTTCAATGGCCTTTCTATAAAGCAAGAAAGATCCACTCAGGATTTAAGGCTGAATTCAATACTTACAAGAGCAGAGAATCAAAACAAGGTCAAATCCAAGTGAAAACCAAGGCATTTTTTTCCACGAGTTAGGAGGTTGGATGATAGAAAATCAAAACTGTCAGGAGGTTCTCTTTAACGTCCTTAATGCATAGTCTCACTGGAGAGCAACAGTCATGAAAGTGCACGGCCAAGTTAAATATAAAATAAATCCTGCTGGGTAAAGACACGTGGGAACTTGTTAAGAGCCATTAACCAGCATGGTGCACAACACTGGAGTGGCAATGTACTGGTGTCCGGTATGACATCAGCTGTAAGGAACCACCTCTCCAGCATGATGCCCCCATAGTGTGGCTGGAATGGGAAAATGTGAAGGGATTCTTGCCAGGAGAGCCTGGAGTCAAACAAAATCTTGTGTTTAAAGGATGCATACTACTGAGGAAAAACATGAACTGGGGCAGTCCGATTGTCAGATATCCACTCCCAGACACTTCTGCTGTTAACACCTGTAGGTCCATCCAGGCACAGCAAGAGCTCACACAAGTGACAGAGTGTGTATTTACCTGTCCAAGGCATCCTTGCAACTTATTGGTACTGAACATCTGCACCTCCTTCATGATGATGACACATACCACACTGCAACAGCTCATGGTGATGAAGGATTTTTCCTTCTCCTCTTTGCTCTATAGTCCCAGGGAAGAGGCTGGTTTCAGCTATGGGTGCTGCTAGTCACAAATAGCATCACCTTCAACTTTATCCCTTGGAGTGGCTTGTCCTGCCACAAGGAGAGACATGCAGAGCCTGCTCAATTACACACTGGCACCAAAGAGACTGGAGGTGGCTTTCTTCCTCTTCTGAGGAGAAAACTGAAGGAGAAACAAGCAGCAAGGGTACATAGGAAATGGTCTGCCCTTTCAGCAGGGACCCACAATTACTGCTGTGGAAGGACTGAAGCTCTACATTTGCCAGAGATAAAGGAAAAGACTGCAATAATTGCACTAGTTGTGACCAGTGGTTGGGAACAGAGGACATTTTACTTGCATCACTTTCCCATCAGGCTGTTTCCTTATTCTACAACCTGCTATATCAAGACACAGGAGTAAGATGACCTAAACCACACCAGAAAGCAAAGAACAGGTGACATCTTTATTGCAGAAGGGCATAGAGATTTTTCCTACCCATTTTAGGCACATGATCTAGTGGTAGACTTGGTAGTGTTAGGTTAATGGTTGGACTCGATGATCTTAGAAGTCTTTTTCAATTATTTCATGATCCTATGATTTTTCAGAGATTTCTCCTCCTCCTGGGACTCCCTGGCAACCCATCCCGCAATGTAGGTTTCAGAAACAACTGCATGCATTGGTTAGGCAGCACTTATAGGAAGGAGAGGAAAGGGGAATATAGAAGGTACCTTTTCCTTTTATAACCAGGACTCTGGTGACTGTGTGAGACTCTGGACAAACCTGCCTCTAGGACAAATCACCAATACACATTCCACCACATGTAACTGAAGCATCCACCCCACTCCTGGGTTTTGCTGGCTTCTGACAAGGGAGGCAGGACAGACAGCAAAACACAGCTGCCTTCAGGAAGCTCTGAAGGAAGAACTAGTTTATGGGCTTGGGAGGCAATGGGCATACACACCTTGTCTGTTACAAGTTGCTGGGAGGAGGGCTGATTATTGGACCCTGGCAGACCAAGAATGGTCACAGCATTTGCATTGAAGTTTCTTCTCAGTACAGACCTTAGAGTGTCCCATAGCTGCCACACTAAAACTTTGCTCTATCACCAAAAATGAAGACTATATTGAATATTGGGACCACAGTATCCATACATCATATGAATGCGGCTGTTCTCTGAAAGGAGAGAAAATATGCACTATCTCTCATATTTGTCAGCTCCAGTGCATGAATCAAAATGGGGTAGTGGACTGGCATTTCACAGGCTTATCCAAATTTACTCTGCTTGTCAGCTGAGCTGTTGTGTTATTTGAAGCTTGATGCATTTGTATTCAAGTGCATCCTTCAACAAAAAAAAAAAAAATCAGGTCTAAAAATGGCTACAGTTTAATGATAATCAAACAACCAAGCCTTGCAACTGAGGATGCTGCAAACATTTTAGAAAATTAGCCAATCCTTCTTTATTAATAACTGACAGAAAGTAAAAATACATTCAAAAGTTGTTTCAAAAACAATTTCTAAAGGAGAAGCACCAAAAAAGAATTATGCTACTCTGAATGTTTTCTTCTTAAAACATTAAAAGAACATTAGGTAAGATAATGCGACAGCTGGCTGAGCTACCACTCCCATAGTATAATCCACAATCATAAAAGCAGCTTTTTTAGGCATTTTAGTGCAATTTATGCTGTTAACAGGTCTTCTTTTCTGTGCATTCTCCTATAATTTAATGTCAATTGATACCACTCTAGCTTATAAAATCCCCACTAAGTCAAGAAAACTCCACTTAGCAGTAACTTTGTTTCCTTTCAGGGCTAATATCAAAGTAGTTGTTTTGAATCCCAAAATGATAAATATCTAATAGAAGCCTGAAGCTATTGTAGTGCTATACAATTGGTGATGTATAATTGAACATTAAGTAATCCAGGTAATAGAAGTTGTAGGTCAGCTGTCTCTCCTCCTTAGACAATTCCTTTAAGTATTGCCTCACTACTTCTGCACTTGTTCTCTCATCAGAGGAATGTCTGTCTTTGAATTTAGGGAACTTCAGATCGGTGGGAGCACCTACCAGCTGCAAGAAGTAATTGGCATCTTCTTCCAGGGTTTCAAACTTTCCTATAAAATCATAGTTGATGAGGCAGGGGTAGCAGAGCTTACTCACTTGCTCCCAATGAATGTCCATTCCTACTGGTCGATGAGGATCTAACAAATACTGGATAAACTCCTTGAACTTAACTCCCGAACCTGTTTTCAGAGCCTCTTCATCTGCATTATGTCTATACTTCTTAATTATTGCCCTCCCAAATACTGGATGGTAGTAGCTGTTTGGATGTTCAAACTTATCCCTGAAGGCAGATACCAGTCTTTCCATAGGATCACGTACAAATATAAACTTGGTGTACATGTTCAAGCGTGTGTATATCCCTTTTAGGTCATAACTGTCCAGTTTCCTTAGGTGCTTTCCATAGTGCACATCATCATGGGAAATGTTGTGTGCTGAAGCGGCGAGTCCATTGAGCACCATGAGGACTCTTTTCCAGTTGGAACAGCCTGCTTTTGGCACTTCACAGTACAGGACTTTGTGCCTGTCCTCCACGTAAATTCTCGACACCAGGTGCACCAGGTGGGTTTGCAGCTTCTTTCTGCTGTTGTACTTCTTACAGAAGTCATGCAGGAATGACCTGCGCTTTTCCTGGGTGCTATCTGCATCCTTCCACTTGTTACCCTTGACTAATGTCTTGTTCAGTGGGTGCAGTGCAGGGGGTAAATACACTCCTCTGAACCAGCTGAGAGGTGACTCACTTGTCTTCTGCTGGTCAGGCAGTTGGCTCACCAAGGAAGCAGCTACCACACTGAAAGGGTCAGCCTTGCCCTGCCAGTGCCTGCCGCTTGAGATAGCCATCTCATGTTTACTGAGGCCCACAGGAGCGCTTCTGCTCCATACTGCTTCCCTTGGCATCCCCGGAGGCTGGAGTGTGAAATCCTGCAATCATGGAAAGGAGCAGAGCTTAGAGTGCAATGACAGCCCAGCCCATTCACGTTGCAACAGCAGCAAGGTGGGTTGTGCTCACAACCAAGCCACATATGGTACTAAAAAGTCTCTTCTGAAGCACTTGATCAACACACCTAATTCAGGAACTAGCTGGGCTAAATTACTGACATACACACTTCTGAAGCTTACCTGTTAGCACACAGTAGGTCTTCCTACAAAAATAAATAGCTGGAGTCACACATTTTAAGAAATCAAAAATGATTCACACAGGGAGGCAGATAGTCCTGCTAGGGATGGCCAGGTGCTTTTCTCTACTGAGCACATTTTCCCCCACGACAGCACTGTTTGAGTTGCGTGGTCATTCTCTGGAGTGCACTGGCACAATCATAGTAACAGATGCTGGACCTACTCCCACCACTGTGATTTGGAGCAGACCTTGTTCCCTTGTGGTGGTAGGGGATGAACCTAGGGCCCCTAAACAGCTACATCAGTGGATTTGAGCATGATGTAGTGACAGACAAAATCCTCCCTCCAAAAAGGTCCTACATATAGCTGATGGAAGTGGGATGCATTGGACTGTATGTGCATTGTGTCTGCAATGCAGAAGCTTATATCTGTGACAGCTGTTTTCACAGCTGATAAGGAAAAATAGGGGCCTTTAGAGCCTATTCTGTCTTACTTATTTAAACATCAACATTAATGACACCACCTAAGTAAACATCAACTAGCGACTCCTCAAAGAATGTCAAAAGAAGAGACTTTCCTCCCAAACAACTCTTTCAACGTCCCCAGCCACTGCGCAATCCACAAACCGCAGGAACAGCAAGGTTTGCATCTGTGTTCTGCCATCAAATTCTTGTATCATGCAAGTTGACTGAAGAGTTTCTTGCAGTTTGGGTATTATTGCTTGCTCATTCCCAAGTGGATTCTCATATGTCTACAAAGGCTTGTAGATTTTTTTCTCCCATCAGTGGGCAAGCCTGTTGCACTGGGACACTTATACAGCTGCTTATTTTCATTACACATCCGGAGAGGGAGGATACCAGTCAACAGGTTTTTAAACATCCTGTTGCAAATCCCAGATAGCTAAATGGTTAGATGGACAGACATGCAGAGACTGCTTGACTGCTTTCATAAGTCTAACTTTTTTTTGAAATCTACATAAAAATGCTTTTTTTTAAAGGGATTAAACATTCACTGGAAAGTTAATTTGTGGACTGGCAGATCATAAGTGTGGATTTGGGGGGGATATGATAGCCCATAGACCAATTCAAATAAGGCTGTTTAAAATTTAGAGGAATAATGTAAGAAATGATGATGATGATGAATGGAAAAAAAATTCGAGTTTCAGTTTGAAATAAGGTCTATGAAAAAACAAGCAGTTCCAAGGCAAGTTAGCCTATGTTACAGTGTAATAATTTCCCATAACAAAAATAAGCCCGGGGGATCAGGCTTTTCTGTACTGCTGCAAGCCACTGACAGGAAGGTCTTGCACTGAATTGCCTAAAATTATTTTTGTACTGGTGAAAACAAATAAAAGAAGAGAGCATGCAGGACTTTAACATCTGTGAGAGAGGACATGTTGGTGTTTTTAGAGATGCAAAAGGCTACTTGAATTAATTTGATTTGACATGGTCAGATTTTCTGATTATTTTTTTTTTTAACTTCTGCCTAATATTATATTCTTTGAAACAAATGAAGCACATGTATCTGGAGATTTATCCCTTCTGCTCTAGGATGGAAATAATTCAGGAGCTTAGTTAGTGTGCAACAGTAGAAGGCAGTACTACTGGTAAACCAGGGTACAGTTATGAACCTAATGGAAATTTCAGTATCACAGTGAATGGCGAAGTGCCATTCCTACAAGTGTAACTGCAGAATACAGACTTTAAAATAAATTAAATGTTTTTACCTTAAAAGGTGAAATGGAAAGTATGGGATACACAGAAACCAACCCCACAATACAAGGCTCAACAGAAGTAGGAATAAAACTATAACAATGCTAAAGTAACTAAAGATTGTAAATTCATCAGTGCGGCTCTGGGGAATTGAAAATTTAGAAAACAGTCTCCAGTTATACATGACTGTACTGGTGTTCCCCAGTGCAGGGAAAATTCAAAAGAGGGCACTACCTGATGACTTCCTGTAGTATGTCATCTGAATTTAGTAGTCTATTTCAGAACGTATTTCAGTGCAAAGAAACTTAAACCATTTGAATTTCAAACTAAAGCCACTAAAATGAAATCCCATACTTCAGAGGAAAGTTCAGCCCTCTGAATTCAGCCTACAATCCTGAACTAGTGGGAGATGCTCTAGTTCCTACAGGACAGGAGGGAAAAACACAGGCTGGCAGGTGCATGGTCGTGGTTTTATTCCATTTCGAACAGTCTGTCTGGGATCTAGGACCAACCTCAGGGGATAACCCAAGAGGGTACCAGAGGAGGATTGCATTTTAGTTGCAGAAACTGTAAGTGCAGCTGTAGGAATCCCTACTAAAAGATTTTTCATGGGATTAAAGACTTCAGAGAAGGATGGACAGAACTATTCAGAGAAATCTCAGTTAACACCCTAGAGGGGTGTTAACACAGGCACAGAGGAAGTCACTTGAAAGGGGCTCCATCCTAGTGAGATGAGGTAAAAAAAAAAAAAAAAAAAAAGAATTTATTAGGAAAAAAACTCCAAACAAACAGAAATAATAATTTTAAAAAATACTTAGGGGGAAAACAATGGCACAGGAAGCTTTGAGGACCGAAAAATTATCTAAATATGTAAGATACTATTAGTTGCTTCCCCTTTCCATTTACCTTTCTCTTTGAGACACATATTCCATAGAGAATACAACACTATTGGCTAGTAAATGTTTTTAGTGTCCTTGCAGTAAATGCTGGCTTTTACTAACTTTCTCTATCTAAGAATGGAAATGGATAATGGGTAGTGATATTTTCCAAAGGCATAGGTACATTGCCGTGGAAGTTTTCCAGCTCAAAAAAGAAGAGATCAGACCTTCCTACACACTTGCCTGAGCAGCTAGGTCAGTACCTAATAAAAGTGAGATGAATGAAGAGATGAATGAAGCTTGATTTCTGATGAGAAATGTTTAACTAGAAAGTTTCTTAGGAAACAGAAACTACTTAATAGATACTGCCAACATTCTCTAAGCAAAACTACCTGACAGTCTGACACTTACGTGCATGAGAGATCTGAAAGCCATACACTCTGAAAGGATTTAAATGTTTCATGACACTAGGCTTACACAAAGTGAGGTCTCCTCTTTGCCTTCCTCTTTATGCCAGCGATTTTTCAATGCCTATTTTATGACTCTTTAAAGATCTGAACATCTCCATGTTATATTGATTTTTGTTTTCACAGCAGGAACAGGTAAACAAGAAATTTGCAAAAGTAATAAACACTTTAAAAAAAATCCTTATCTACTATATCTACATTCCTAACAGTCCATCTCACAAAGCTGCTGAGCACCTGGAAAATGTCAGAATATACACCAAAAACAGGCAGCATGCAGGTAATATCAGACACTAACTTTCAATCCAGATCTTTCCCTGCAAACAGTCCTTACTAAACTCTTTGAGCCAAGTATCCAAGGAGAGGGATGTCCATTTATGGGTTTCCAAAGAGCTGCTAAGTTTGGGAACCAGCTGCCTGGCATGGGAGATGAACTTCATCTTGGAGATACCTTTGATAGATTCAAGGCTGTCCTTGAGACATGCTGGCAACCAGTGCAGCAGGTTGTGTACGTTTATCTGAGAATTAAAACCCAATGAGGGGTTGCCCTTTGCAGTTATTGTGCAGAGAGCCATGTCTTCTGTTTGCATTAACACATTTGAAAGGAAGTTAAGAAAAGGCCATGAGTCCAATTTAGGAGAGGAGGCACCCTGTCTCACTTTAGGTAGGCATGAACTGAAGACAGATTTAAAAATTAGTTTAAATACAAGGAAAAAAAAATAATTTAAAAATGTGTTAGTGTGGTGTTTGGCTACCATCAGGCATTTAAGTGAAGCAGTTGAAACAAAAACCATTTTTGAGTCATTAATTGGGTCCTTTTTTTTTTTTTTTTTTGACATGTTTTATTGCTGGAGATTTCCCGCTCCTCCCAATCCACAGAAAGATTTCTCCTCACTGTAAAAATAAGTAGCCAATATCTTCTTTTATACACATTGAAGCTGTCCTTTCCTTTAATACCTTCACAAGCCACTGGGGTAGAAGAGATTGACTACTGCCAAGAATGGTTAAGACTCATCCAATTATGCTTTGTGATGATTTTACAATGCATGGGTGGGATCTCATCTAGGCAGTTTGCAATTAGAGCAACTCACCATGCACAAAGATAATGATGTACTGGAAAGGCTGATATTCTAGGGCTGATTTACAAAGATTTAATGGCCTGAAGTGTGGGCAGTGCTGTGTTTCCTAAATGCTTTAGTACTGGATATTTGTTTTTACTAACAAGAATAATAAAATTAAGTAAGCTTAACAGAAAATGTAGCACAAGGAATAGTGGAGGGAATAAATATTCTGTTTTCTAATGTTTTTCTCTGCTGCCAAATAACTACACTGTAAGTATTAGTAATGTATGATTTGGTCCTCAGCATCTAGCTACTACATCTTCTCTCCTAAAACACCCTTCATGAAATAGTCCTCTAAGATGCTGCTTAGGAGCAACTGCATGAGCCACCTAGGAAGCCTGCTGTGCTCTGCTTTTTACTGTGGCTTGAGCTTGACTGCTGCAGGTTTGAGTGCCCTGAGGACTCTTTCAGCACTATTATTCTAAATAGCTAATATGAGTGCTCTGCAAGCACATGGATACTCAGAGATGATAAAACCTTCATTCTTTAAGACAAAACTTATAAAAGTTATTTAAAAGGTCAGAATATTTGTGTTGTCTGACCAACTCAGACATACAGAAACTTAAGCAGGAGAAGAAGCAAAGGTCTCCCAGTGAAGAAATGACAGGATTTTGAAAGACATGCTTAGAGTATACAGTATCCTCACTTACATCCCAGTCCTTTGGCACTAGACATGTTCAGCAGTGCCAAAGTTCAGCACAAACTGAGAGCACTGGATACTCTATTTCACTGTATGAATGTATTTCTTCACATTGCTTCTTATGCAAAGATTGTATTACAATGATAATATAACTTCAAAACCTGACTTGTTTAGGATCTCTCCATAGAAAACCGACAGAGAAAGGCTCTTCTGAGACAAGGTTCATTTTCCAATTCACTCTCTGATTTTATAGCGATGAGAGAGCACATAGAGATCAGTCTCTTAATTCAGGTTTTTAGCTGAAGGCAGCTTGGGTACCGGAGTATTATGAAACAAACATCCTCTTACTTGGATAGTAGGTATGTGTGACTCTTTGAAAGCTCTGAAACCTATAGTTTTGGCCTAAAACATCAAGTTTTTCACTTAATGGTTGGATGAGTCTCTGAGCAACCTGATCTAGTTAAATATGACCCTGCTTACTACAAGAGAATTGGACTAGATGACCTTTGAAAGGTCCCGTCTAACTATTCTATGGTTCTATGGCAACTGGGCACAGTTAGAAGAATTTCATCATCTGAGGATCATGATTGTGGCAAATGGTTCAGACTTGGTATGTAGCCTAAATATGAGGAAAACTGCGTGATTCCTATCTTCAGCAAGACAGTGACGCCTGGATCTGTTACTACCTCACTTTAGCTGTACACACACGTACACATGTGCGCATAAGTTTTCTTAAGTCTACCAAAAGGAGAGATTATCTTTTACCTTCTTTTGTGATAGAAGACTTCTTGCAAAGCAAAATTCAGAATGGCCATACTCTTCTACTACTATGCTACCTGAGCTAACATGTAAATATGATCAGAACTCTCTCATATCATAGCAGCTGTTTAGTGTAATGTTGGTGATCTAAAAAACCCCCCTACAGGATCTCCCAAAGGAGAGGCTATCCAAGCTGACCACAAGTGACAGAAAATATTTACTGATGAGGTGCTTCACCTTCTGTGCAGTGGAGATATACCTCTTGATTCATCACTTGTGCTTAAAAGAGCTAGTTCAGAGATAGGCACCACTAACCCCTCACCTCCCAGTGGAGTCATGAATTTTTGCCTTATCTAATTCATTCGGGGCATATCAGTAATGCTACATTCCTCACAAGCCAGAGATGACACATATATTCCTTGTGATCACTGCAAGTTCAGCAGAGTACTTCTGTCAGAGATACCTAGTGACTCATACACCAATTCCATTATGGAAGCAGAAGGATGAAGCAACTGTGATTTGAACTTTCATTGTTCTTTCTGCCCTGAAGTTCTCAAAAATGCATGAAATAGCAACAAGTTTATCTTTTCTCTGGAGTAAGATCTAGGAATATTGTATGTAGAGCCATCAATCCTAACAGGCAAGACCTTATTGTAACAGGCACGTTATTTTCTATGAGATATGTATCTCTAAAACACATGTACTTGTACCAAACATCTCTAGGATTATTAAGAAGTTGAGAGTGAAAAAAAAAAGAAAAAAAAAAAGAAACATACAAGATGCTCAGAACTTCCTGCAGACACTAAGAGGCAAACTTCATAGTTTGTAGCTAAATTACAATTAGGTTCAAAGGAGGTGAACTCTGAGCTAGACACAAATGAGAATAACTGATCATAGTAAGAAAAGAAAATACTGCAGGTAGATTTTAATTAACAGATACCAGTAAATTTAAAAACTGCTTTTCAAAACACAACTTTGTGAATCAGTGACTATTGTCCCTTGAATCTGTTAGCAGAAAGTTCAGCATCTCATTGCGGGGTGACTTGGAGTTATGGCAAAGACAGTGACCAAAGTAGTAAAGAAGGAAAAAGATGGTTTTTCTTTTTCTATGGTGTGGCCAAGTGTGAGCTGGTGTGGAAAAATTTGAAAGGAGAGCCCCAATCCAGAAATGGTTTTGGAGAACAACACATGTGCACAGGCAGTGGGGAAAGTGGAGAGGCCAATGGGATAAGATAAACAGTAACACTGTCATGAGTATAGTAGTAGTGCCACCCCCATTTAATAAGGGGACAGGAGGAACCCATTTATCTTTGCCTGAGACCCTCACAGGTACCTTACTCTTGGCTTTGCACAGAGCTCCCCTCCTTCCCCTGCCCTGTCTTCCTCTACAGAAGCACAAGGTCACTCATGCTAATGAGGCAGGACAGTCTGCACGAGCCACTTCGACAGAGCTGATTCACATGGTCAGCAACTTGGATGAAGGTACTTAAGCTCTAATTTTACTTGCCAATTCTTGTTCAAATCTGGAATTAACTTCCTCCTGTTTCAGCCTGCACAGTCAAAGAATTTGGTTTCTCCAGATAATGGGAAGGGTAAGAAAGATCAAGGCATGGTTAATAGAAAAAGTACCAATAAAAACACTATTATTATCAGAAACTAACATATAAGTTTGCATGACAAATTAAAGATTCACCAAGACAACTGCAACCAAATATTGAAAATAAAAGCAAGCACTCCACTCCCTTATTACAAATAAAGAAATAATTGTCAAGGTCAATTGATGGTAATTGCTTCAGGATAATGCAATACTGATGCTGCTTTCTGACAACAGTTTTATGGTGGTGGTTCTTTGCACTCTAACTTACAGACTTGTGAATAAGCACAGAGCCACTGCAGTCCAGACACCTTGTGTTTGGACAGGGTCTGCAGCCAGTTTGCATGGAGTTCGTTTCTCTAGATGTGTAGCTCAGATGCACTGCTAATAAAAGGCAGGTGTGCTGCTAATAAATAGCAATTTTCAGATCATAGACCTCTTAGCAATTGGCCATATTTATCCCAGCCTCCTTTCTATGCAGTAATACTTGTTTTGGGTACAAGTAAATTGGTGTGTTCAAACTCTTTAATCCTGGGTGCAGTCCTCCTCTGTGTTAATAAATCAGCCACTGTGGTCAGGGGCCAGAAATCTTCATCATCACTCACTCATATTTTTACACAGAACAATCTCACAGCAATGCACCTTAAACAATCTGACATTCAAAATGGACTCAAATTAAGCATGCAATATTCATTTTATTAAAATTACCCTTTCTGGGTTTCCACTACACTGAGATAAAAAGTGCCTGGATTGGATCAATCCTACCAACACTGGGGCACACCTGTACCCACAGAAGAACAGGACAATGAGGCTCAACCACCTCCTCTGGGAAGTGATAAATCAGCAGAGGTTGTTTCAGATCTGGGCTTGAGTTGAATTTAGGCACTTTGGTTTCCTTCCAAACTTGTCCCCCTGGAATACAATGAAGATATAGCTACTGAAATAGTCGCTAAGATGTTTGTTCTCAGTAGCCAATGGTGGAGTTTGAATGTGCATTAAGATATTTGAAACAAAAATGAGGCAAAGAGCATGTGTTGTATGGGGAACCAATGTGATTCTAAGGCCAGGTTTTGAGTCAGGTACCAAATCCTTTCCTCAGTTTCTGCAAACATCAGGTTACAAACAGACTGTTCACCAAGATGTTCTCACAAGCAGCAACACAAGTGGTAGTCTAGTTTTGGAGGAATTTCAATCACGTTTCCTCATTCCCTCTCTCCTTGTTCCTGCCTGTGCCCAGTTGGTAGCAGCAGGCAATGTGGTAGCTTAACACCTGCATTTATGCCCTCTCCTGAAATGGATACTGAGCTGGGATACCAGTGACTGCCTTCTCCCCAGCAAGGACAGAATTTCCCCTCTGACCAGCCACCACCTCTCACATCCCTGAGATCATCTCTTATAGCTGTGTCAAAGTTGGCTAAAATTGTCTCTGGCTTCCAGCATTACTTGAGAGTGAGATGGTCTGGCAGCATGACTGGACAGACCTCCCTAGGGCACCCTGGGCATTTACAACCAAAAGGGCGAAATGTAAAAACCAAGATAATGAAAAACGCTATTCCATCCCCTCAAAATCCACCACTCCCTTTAAGAAAAAAGGCCTGAAATGTAATGCTGTGCTTCTGCAACATAGTAAAATTTCTCACATTAGTGGCTGTGGTAAGATTCACAGGAATTTTTTTTCCTGGTAAACAGAATCTATTTCTATCTTGTCTGCAGGTAAATACACTTATCTTACAGCATAAACGAGATATGTTGCTCTTTTAGAAATAATAAGAAAAGTTTCAAATGAAACTAGGTTCAGATGAAGAATATTAACATATGTTCAAGCATGAAGAATTCAATTTCTCCCAAGCTTCTTTGGAAGAGACAATAACATCTCTAGGGGTCTCAAAGCATTTTCCCTTCATTCACAATTATTATTTAATTCAAATTAGATTACTTTATTGGTAAATAAAAAAGAAATAGAAACACATACTGCACCCTAGGTTGGTAAATATCTCAAATATGTGTTTTCCTACATTTAGACTTTTAAACAAATTCATGTGTTCATTTTTAGATAAAAATATTAATAGTTGATAATTGATAGCATTCATAAGTTGCTGTGGTGAGAAAATAGTCTGTGAATTGACAAAGGGAATTATCCACTGTGCACTCAGTTCTTACACTGACTGAAAGGTAGCATACCCTACTTTTGCTGAATGGGGCAAAGTCATGTTTATTATAGGTAAAAGAAAATACCCTGGTTTATTCCATAGCAATTTTTTGTATAGCTATCTGTTTGGTATGTATTAATCTGCAAGCAGTGTCACAGAGATAAATGTGGCACCCAAACACTAACTAGTTCAAGCATCATCCCTCCTTGAAGCACAACAATACTAACACCAGCACTGTGATTAAGGTTAGGTGCACTGGCCAGAGCCAGAGTGCTTGGTTTTATAACTTTGACCTTCACACTTCATTTTTACATGTCTGCAAACCTAGGAAGGATAATAATTGCTTAGCTCATATGACTATTGTGATTCCTACTTTCTGATTAACGCTGGTAGGAAAACCTTGTCTATTTTGCAGAGCAAGAGGGGACACAGAAATCAGAGAATCAGAATTGCAACTCAACTTCCCAGTCCATGCTGCCCTTTTTTTGCTCAAATTTCACACCATTTCTTTCAGAACTTCTGTTGAGTCTTCAGTCCATTGCATACTCTAACACCTGTGGGGTTTGTTTGTTTGTTTTGTTTTGGTTTTTCTCACAAAAAGAATAATTCTTCATAAAATTTAAGATATTTTTATCTTCAGACACTGCATGCATGTTCCTGTCTATGCAGCCTGAGAAACTGTTTCCTCCACATGGGGCTGAAGAGGTTCTTACATAAAAGTCTCTGCTGATCTTGTTCAAATAATAGTTCCTCCTATATTTTTTCTCTGATTCACCATTTGGTACTATATATTATGCAGTAAAAAGTAAACAACTGTTATGTTATCTGAACTTGAAGGCGGCAGAGGATGGTATCAGAAGGAGACCTTATCAGCTTGGAAGAAAGAAAACATTATCTGTAGGGGGAAACTGAATTTTTTTTCCCCAACTGATTTTCATATCTTACCATATACCAGATAAAAAATAAAAAATTAATTTTTAAAAAAGCAACTTCTGCTTACTGATAAACAAAATATGCAGGCGGAGAGGAAGGATCCCACAGTCAACCAGACAGGGCTCTGAGCTGTCTACCTCAAGGACATGCACGCAGACAAGTGAATGCCTAGTGGACATGACCAGGTGGCCCGCCTAGCAGATGAGGGAAACGCTGTGGATGTAATCTAGCTGGGCTTCAGTAAAGTCTTTGATACTGTCTCCTATAGCATTCTATGGAAAAGCTGTAAGTGCACAGCTTGGACAAGTGTACTCTTTGCTGGGTTAAAAACTGGCTGGATGGGCAGGCCCAGAGCATGGTGGTGAATGGTACCACATCCAGCTGGCAACCCATCATTAGTGGTGTTCCCAGGGCTCTGCGCTGGGGCCAGTCCTACTTTATATCTTTATTGATAATTTGGATGAGGGGATCGACAGCATCCTCCAGAAGTTCATGGACCATACTAATTTGGGTGGGAGTGTTGTTCTGCTAGAGGGCAGGACGGCTCTACAGGAGGATCTGGACAGGCTGGATTGATGAGCCAAGGCCAATGGTATGAGGTCTGGTATGAGGTCCAATAAAGCCAAGTGCTGGGTTCTGCAGCCCAAACAGCACTACGGGTTGGGGGCAGAATGGCTGGAAAGTGGCCCCGCAGAAAAGGACCTGAGGGTGCTGGTTGGCAGCAGCTGAACATGACCCAGTAGCATGCCCAGATGTCCAAAAAGGCCGTTGGAACTGTGGTTTCTGTCAAAAAGAGTGTGGCCAGCAGGACCAGAAAATTGATTGTTCCTCTGCACTCAGCACTGCTGAGGCCACAACTCAAGTCTGGAGCAAGGAAGATTTCCCATGATGGAGAAGGATCATCTTAGGGAATATTTAAACAAACTGGACAAAAACAAGTCCAACAAAAACAAGATCTGAGGGGATGCACCCATGAGTGTTGAGGGAGATGGAGGATGTCACTGTGATCCTGTTCTTGATTATCTTTGAAAGATCATAGTGATGGGGGAAGGTTCCTGAGGACTGGAAGAAAGCAAGAGTCACTCCTACCTCCAAGAAGGGTTAGTAGGAGCATTGAAGAAATTATGGTCTGATCAGTACCCTCATTTCACATGACAGAGCAGGGAACTATTCCTCCTCACATGCATGTACTTTGATGAACTTCATGAGGTTTTTGTTTGTTCATTTCTCCACTCTGTAGAGGTCCCCATCTGGTGCCTCAACTCCTCTCATCAGTGCTGCAGTTACTGTTGGTCCAAGTCTAGCTCTAGTAAGTACACTGCCTCATCACAAACCTTTCTGTGTTGCTGGTTCCCCAACCCCATGCTCAGAAAGGGAAATGCTCCCTGAAAGAGATCTTAAAAGACTAAGGGATGGATGTGCCACTGCAAGAGATCCTGCCTTGACAAAGAGCTACTTAGGGACAGAACAGTGGGACAGATATTATGGAGCCCTCTCACCAGCCTCCTGACTTGACATGCAGCTTCACTGCAGAACAGACAGGCTCAAGCCTGAGCTCAAACACAGCTCTGATTTTAACCCAAAAGTCTGACTGTGCAAACAACTTCAACTTCTAAACCCAAGTACACATACTCTTGTTAGTCCTTCAGAGATTCAGAGGCACTGTAGAAAACTGTACGAAGAAGTGGACTGCAACACAAACAAATGTGAGTGGTAAGGACGAAACACAAAGCATTGCCCTCAGACACATTTTGCTTGGCAGTCTGCAGTGTATTCTTTTGACAATACTGTACACAGAAACACAAGGTTTCTTCTTGTTTCCTTGCATCTTCCTCAGCAGTGGTTAACATGTTACAGCTAATCAGGCTGTACATTGGTGCCAGGATTTACCCTGAAGTTGCAAAGGTAGTTAAAAACAGATATTGAAAAGCAGAGCACATGCTATTTCTGGTTGACTGCTGGTGTTAGATGACCACAGCTGTTAAAGGAACATGCATATCTATATACATAAATAAAAAATGTGTTCGAGGAAAAACAGCAAATGTTTTACGATCAAAGAGAACAAAAGTTAGTGAAGATGATAAATGCAGTGAAAGGTTTCTGGAAGCAGATACTACCTTAGTGTTTCATCCATGTTGTGTTTCACTAAACTTTGCTTAGGCTTTAGAAAGAGCTAAGAACCACACAGAAACCATAGTGGTCTTCAAGACATGAGAGGTTCCAGATATGCACAGACAGCCAGGGTTTCCCCAGTAGATCACTGGGACAGCAGCTTTTTCCTTTCCCCATCCCCTCTCTGTTTCACTCACCTCTCAACAAGATATTTCCTGCTATTTGCCCCTTTGCACTCCTGCTCCTCTCAAATTGTAACATCATTCATCTTCTGTGGAGACACTTCTCCCTCACTTAAATTTCTGGCAGCCAATTTTACTCACTGTTGTTGAACCAACTTATTAAAGGGGACTACAAGACTTAAGCTAGATGAGTATCTTATCCTGTATAAAAATTTTTAAATTCAGAATTGAAAATAAACAGATCCATTAGGATCAGCCCAGTTCAGATCTTTTTACTGAAGTAATGAAAGGACAAATCAAATACACAGTGCCTCTGCATTTGTGTCCCATATTATAGACTTCAAAAGGAAATCGATTTCTGTTCTGAAACATTCTTCCATTTATTGGAAGTTCAAGGAACTTTATATAGAATGGGACATCACCAGCTTCATTAGAATCCATTTAAATGGGAATGTCCATTATTTGTCCCCAAATCAACCTTTTACAACTTTATTTAGATACATCCTTAGCATATTAAGACAATGAAGTATTCCTAAATAATTAGATGTTCTTAACTTAACTGCAGAGAGACAGAGCAGGTGAGGAATTCAAGAAGGGCAAGGCAGTGGCATGCAGGAAAAGCCCAAGATTGGATAAACAAAGTATAGCACCTGATCCACCTCTTGAAACTGAGACAAATGTCTTTTTTATCACAATACACTCTTCCTCAGGAAAGGGCAATGGCATCAATAGAGCTGATTTTGTCACAGAGAAAGTGTGCAGAATTAGGTCTCCTATCAACAACTCACAGCCCTGCCAATGGAGCCTCAAGTTGTGTTTTAAAAATGCAAGTGCCCCCCCTTCTGGCCAATAAAGACTCCCCAAAGTGACTTTGCAAGATATTTCAGGCTAATTTTAAAATGTAGTTTAGTTTATGAAAGTTAATTATACTTGTTCTAAGACATAAAATCTCAGTCAAACACAGAACTTCCATTAAATTTCAAAATATTTCCACACTTATTTAAAAAATTGAAGGTTTTCCTTTGCTTATGCAATGCCATATTCTGAGCTTAATATATCTATCCATCAATTTCTCAAGATAGTGAGAAATTTGTAACAACTCAGTGTTATTTTGTGTCACAGGACCAGGCTTCCCATAAGTGTTCAGACCTGCAAGGGCTTACTTTGTGAGCAGCGGTGCCAGCTCAGGTAGCTGAAGTGATACAGTGACATCTGTGCCATGATCAGCCAAGGCAGGGTTAGGATGCTGTTAGGATGCTTTAGGTGGACTAAAGCCTTCACCTGACTAACTGTCAGGTTGGTGGTTCATCTAGGTGATCAGTTCACAGATAGCAGGGATGTAAATGATGCCAGGGCCTCAATGTATAGCTTGGAAGGAAGGCTACTGAAGGAAGAGTAATTGCTGGAATACAAATATTTTAATGACGTCTTTTTAAGTGACTTTCTAAATTAAATCTCATGAACAATCCAGATACTCATTTGTATGCCATCTGGATAACAGCATTCAGCAAGAGGACAAGAAGCCAAAAAATGACAAGCAAGCTCCCTGCTTCTGCATGAGTCAGGTCCTTTCAATCTGCAAGGACACATAATTGAGGAAAGTAAACTGTGGGTTTTCTCCTCTTTTTCTGGTTAGAAATTTTTTTTTAAGTTTAATTCCTGTATCCTTTTCCTAATGTTGAAATGATAAATTACAATATATAAATTTTTTTTTTTTTCCCTAAGTAGTTACTCCTAACTGATACAGTAATAAAGAGAAGATGGAAAACAGTTCTATCAAGCAGTGTTACAGTTTGGTGCAGCCTCAATGAAAATTCATGGCAGAAATAACCTAAGCAACACCGAAATACAATGCTTAGATGTGTTGTTCAGGTATTTTGTATCAATAGTTTTCTGCCTTTTGAAAAGGAATACTAGCAATTAGGAGAAACATTTTTTTCATTTTTTTTTTTGGGGGGGTTTTTTGTTTGTTTGTTTGTTTAAAAAAAAAGCATAATTCTGTGCTACAAAATTTGGTGCCAGTGAACAAGTTATCTCTGGGCTTTGTTCTCGGCATCAACATACTGAGAAGTAGATGAAATAAATTGCTTAAATGGCAAATCTTAGGTCTAAATCAAAATTATGGCTACTTTTGTTAATTCAGCATATCTGCAGAGCCAGCCAGGAGTCTGACGCATGCTCCTTAGCACACCTGCATTGTTAATATTAGCATAGTTCTATGGATTTCTGCCTTCTAATTGCTATACCTCTTCTACATGAAAAATTAAGTAACAAAAAGTATGAATGTTTCTAAATACCTGATTAATTATCTGTTGTTGCAGCTTTTTTCCAGAGTCTGAAAGAGAAAGAAAAGAATTAGTTTGTACATATTTTAATGAAGGTGGTAGTGGACATGCCACAATCAACATACATGCCGCAGAACAATAAACAGTGAAATAATAAAAAAAATAATCAAACCTCATAATTAAGAAACAGAATTGAACATGTAGAAATTGCTTGAAACTTCAAAATAGAAATCTACCTAAAATAAAAGAAACACAAGCCCTTCTAATCAAGACGTGATAAAAAGACAATAGATAGAGGGTAGCCAATCTTGCTAAGCTGGAACCCCAAAGAAATCACAACATTTAAAGGGCAGGCAACAAATTTCAAATATGTGCTTTGAAGCATCTTAATGTTGTGAGATGTACTATGTGCTGGAGAAACTGGTAACATTCAACTCAAGATTTGACCACTGGAAGAGGAAAGCAACTTCTGCCATTACCTTAAAATAAAACTGCATGTCTGTGCCAAGACTGATATTTGGCACCAGGTGGCTCAAGTGAGAAATTCTATCCTGATAATATCCACAAAGCGGCAAGCTGAGTTACGGTCTTGTTTCCTTGTTCTGGCCTTCTTCTGCAGCACCCTTCAGTGTGTACCTGGAGATATAATCAGAGCCTAGACAACACACTGCTTTCTACAGCTGTTTGGGACCCTAGCAGCAAGGATACCTCAAACCTATTCTTTCCCTTTTGACCAATTTTGCATCATTTACTGTTCCCGTGCACTAGTTGTCAAAAGGGCAGCTGGTATCAATTACCCTCCCTTTGCTACTGGAGACCATCCACACGTATTGGCGAAAGTCAGGAATTTCACACTTGCCTATCCAGCTAGGCTACGTGCACCCGGAGGGTTTTTAAAAATAATAGTGATAGGAGACACGACTTACAACCTGTCAGTATCACTACTAACTGTCAGGGGAGACTGCCTAGCATGGGTGGTTGCCACCTCCCGCACTGGAAATGATACTCCCTTTCAACAAAACTTTTCCGTACTAATATGTGTGGCACAAACAGAATTTTTAAAATGAGGTGTAATTATTTAAAGTGTTAAAATACAGCATAAAGACTCTGTTTAAAGGAAAATGGTCTTCCCTACTCATCCCCGAGACTATTCCTCTTTTCAATGAAAGCATTATAGATAATTCAGATAAAGATAATTACTTTAGGCTATATTATAAGATTGTCTCTTATGATAATTACTTCCTGCATGCTTGCGTTGTGTTTTTATTTGCTAAATATAAAAATTACCCTTTTTTTAGCTAAAAGCCCTCTACACAACTATCATTTAGGGAAGACTTCTTAAAACGTATTCCCTTGGTCACCGAGTTCATCTTTGGGAGAAATAAGATTTATTCTTGTAACTAATATTTTAACCAAATAGATTGTTGGTAATAGAAGATTAAAGGAGTATGTGTTTTTAGCATTCTCTAATGATATACAAGTTGCTAGGAAAGCAGAGTGTTTGAAATCTGTGGTTAGATCAACACTATTTTGCTCAAAGGTTTGTGGACTTTGAATACTGATGCTTTCCTGTTTCCCAGTACATTTGTTTTTAGGCTATTTTGATTCACTTTAAAGGAATTTTAATAACTTTCTGTTGACAGCATGGACAGCTGGTCTTGAGAATTAGTGAAAATTCACTTGCTGACTGAGGAAGGAAGTGACATCAATGAGTTTCTAAAGTCAGCCCCGAGGGAAAAGTGTGCTCTGCCAGAGTAGCCTTTCATGCCATTGTGTTTCCAGTGATGCCTTGAGATGCAAATTGCATTATCAATCAAACTTGTGGTTTCTACCTCAGACAAATATAAAAAAAGAACAGAAAGACTGTGAAAGACCTTTGCAGCCATTCCTGACACTGCTAAGAAAAAGGTGAAGAGGAATTTATGGTAGTTCTTTCCTTGTTCTCTCTTTGTTTGGTGATTTAAATGCAAGTATCAAGGAAAGGGCAGTTGCAAACGTGTCTGTGTGATACGACAGCAATGGTGACATGGGTTAAACAGGACAGAGATTGACTAGGCTGTTAAGGGTAGCAGAGAGATCAGATTCAAGGTCACTGGCAAATTGAATACTGTGTTCTCCATTTATTCGCTAGATGATCCTTGTCCTCATCACAGAACAACTATGTGAATTTGGCATAGTCAGCACTTGTGCTCAGAAGGGACCAAGGTCTGTAATAACAGACATGCTGCAAATCAGGGTGGAAATACATTGGCACACTTATATGGGGAAGCCTGCAAAATCCTGGCCTGTACTGTACTATTGTTTTGGAGAAACATCACAAACAGTGACAAAACATGTGCAATACCTACAGCGCTGAAGGGGAATCAGTTTCCAGCAGCCAGTGACTAACAGTAGAAAGCCATAGAAACTAGGCAGAATTTTGCTTGTCCTGTTTTGTTTTGGTCTTTGTTTGCTTGTTTTTGTTTTGCTTGGGGTTTGTTTGTTTGTTTTTAAATCCCCAGAATTCTCTTACAATGACTTTGGCCCTCTCAGTTTTGAGAAGGATGTTTCTGTCTAGGTGCCTTGTGATAGTCACCTGTGGTGACTATCAACATTCACCAGAGGGATTCAAGAAACTCCACTGAAGAAAGTGCTCCAAATTCAAAGGACATGAGGCAGTGGGACACTGATGAAACGAGAATTGTCAGAACATGTCAGCCAATCCTACAGGTAACACCTGCGTCAGTCTCATGAAATGCAGGTAATACTTCACACTTGCAAGAAGTTTCATTTCTGGCAGATGTACATACCCTAAATTTAAAATTTATGACAGTTTTCCTGAGCCACTGCAATGAGGTAGAAGCTTATGCAAGAACATCAAACTAACCAGGAAATTTACTGCCATCTGAAAATTTACTTGGAAGCTGCCCAATAGGTAACTGGTGTAGTCAAAAGCATACCTTCCACAACTCAGATTGCTTGTGAATGGCTTGCTCTTCTCCTTCATTTCCTCTGTAACTCATTTTTCTACCTGTGCTGTGGCAAACTGTTCCTAAATGGGCTCAATAGTACCACCTGACCAGCCTTAAAAACACAAGCAAATCAAAAGGCCTTAATCATAGACAACTACATTTACTTGATACTTTGTGAGTCAAAAGCTGGATTTACCAGTATAAACTACAATTCTTATTTGCTGAGGCTGTCCTTCCATGCCACTCTAACTGAGGCTAAACTGGATTCCAATGATATTTTTGCATCATGGAGAAACATACCTCTCTCAATTAATTTTTACTGATTTTTTTTTTTTTTGTCTCTCTGCTTGCAAAAACTGTAATGGATGGTTGACAGGTTGAGATAAATGGCCTTCTTGGGTTGACCTCAAGCTATATCACTTTAAAAAAAAAATATTACAACAAATATTGTTTAAAAAATTTCTCCGTATTTTCATTCACTAATTAGTATACTAATTCCTGTTTCCAGGGCAAGTTGGGTTTTTCAATTTTTTTTTTTCTGTTGCTTGTCCTTATTATAAGATCATCTTACTGAGAGCAATAATGTATGTTTTCTAATGTAACTGACAACTGCAAGAAATGAGAGTGTGCCTTAATTGCTGCTGTCACCAGGGATGGCAACACTGACTCCTCAGCCTTATGCACACAACCTACACAGGGAACAACACGTAATTATGCACACTATGCCCTGCTTACCTCCATACAAAGGAATGTGATATTTGTGCAGGTTTACAGATTAATCTGCTGTAATTCCCTTTAATGTTAAACTACTTCCAGCTCAAATATAATTAAGATCACCAGGTACAAAAGATTCAGATTGGAAATATGAGTACACTCTAACAGAACAAATAACAGCTTGATGCTGTTTCTTATGTTCAATAGCTGGATACATTAAGGATTTTGACAGCATGTTTGTTCCCTAAGTATTTAAATGAAAAAACAAAGGTTTCATTTCAAAAGGTAAAACACTACTACTGTATTTAATTAGAGAGCAAAATCCCTTAAATATACAGATCTGCCAATTTATGTCATGTGACTGCTACAAGACCTAGCAACAAAGGATTTGAATTTTTTTCCTTCCAAAAATCAAATCCCAACTTATACTTCAAGTAATGTCAATAAAATAAAGGCTTTAGAGTAAAAACTTTACTTCCTCTAAGTCTTCAGATAATTCTACTACTATTTGTGGCATGGCAGCCAGGCAGGGGATGAACAGAAATTTTGGGTCTGTCTCCCTGTTTTCAAGTATCTGAGCGTCTCCAAGCAGGCTGAGAAAATTGTGGAGATCTCAGGGGGCAAAGGGGGCCCTCAGCCTTACTCTGAAACAGTCACATGCATAGTCTGACACAGACATCACTTAACTTCAAGTGGGAATGGTACTACTAAGAAATCAGTTGTGAAGAGGGAATTCTATGTTCTAATACCAATTTAATTTTGATTTTCCAGTTTGTGAGAGAAACACACACTGCCAGGTTTGTATTTTACTTTATGTTTATAGACTTAAATAAACACATATGCAGCCTATTCAGTTATGATCCACCCCACTTTCATTACTGGTGTCCTAATCTCCCATAGCAGATTTTGAGAAGTAAAAGGAAACCAAAGCACTCATTTGTGATAAAATTCTGCAGCAATTTCCCATGGCACTAGAGCCTGAGGAACAAACACTCAGATTTGTTTTTCAGACTTACAACAGATACGGTGTGACACTAACAGATTATCTTCTGTGAAAGCCTGAAACTTGGCATACAAAGATTAAAATATTTAGGACAGAACCATACATTTCCTATAAATTATTGGCAGAATCTCAGAGGTCTTTAAGCAACAGAGCTCTTGTAGATCTTCACAGCATTTACTTCTTCTTCTAACAAGGAATTCAGTGAACTGAAAGTGCTCATTTATAGCAATGCCTTCAAAACCTAGTTTAGCTTACTTTTGTACCTCTGTGATAATTATGCAACTGAATATGCTTACAGTGGCCTAAAATATATTAATCACATCTTCTTGGTATTGCATAATCCTTCTCAGTTGTCACAATGCCAACTCATAAGTTGCCCTGGCAGTAGGAAACATAAAAAGGAACCCAAGTTGATCCTGATTGAAGCAAATGAAGGAAAGTTGGCCATCTCAAAACAGTGAAACTCTCACAGCATTCCAAGGTCTCCCTAGCTAATTTTTCGTGATTACTTTTGATATGAAAACAGACCTTTAATTGTCAGTCTCTAATAAGGATGCAGAACTGTTCCCTGGGAGGTTCAAAGGACCCTGGGAAACTAAACATTTACGAAAGCTTGAGTAGCCAAATGTCTTGTGCTGATTAACATAGACCATTCAGTTTCCACCTAACAAAGTCATAACAAGAAGGAACCCCAAAGGAAAAAAAATAAATTGGACTGACAAAGAAACATTAGTCTTAATAGGACTGAGAGCCCTCATTCATTAATTCTGTTGAGTGTAAAAAGGAGGTGGGGATATAACTCAAATCCATTCCTGGACCAAATTCTGCACTGACTAACATTGTGTAACTGCAGTCAGGGCAAGCAGATGTTATAAAATACAAAAATATAAAAAATAAGTTAATTAAAAATTTGAAGTTTTACCTGCTCTCTGCCTCAGCAGCAATGATAAATATTTTCAAATGAGACCGAATTGCTAGGATGCCCACTAACAAAATTAGTAAGCAGGCTTGTTTGTCAGTTTTCTTCTAGAAGACTGTGCTTTCTATATCTGGGAAAAAGGAAAGCAAAAAACTGACATATTTTTTCCTTTAAGGATGGAAGATTTGAGATAATGGAAACATGCCAGACAGCATATTTGGTTGTAACATCAACACAATATTGACATGGTTTGGATGGTTTCCAGCTGAACATGGTGTATATTTCCAATGCCTATTTGGCATTCATCCTGTATCTAACAACAAGAGAAGTTTGTTTCAGTTTTGTTTTACAGCTCACTGTGCAACTGCTTTGGAAAACTTTTTCCTTTTACCCAACTCCTACACTATTTTTTTCAAGTGCCTGAACTCTTAAGGAACTGAATGGAGCAATTTGTGCATTCCTACTCATCTGCAATAGGCAAGCAAAGATCGGCTAATTATGTCTTAGTACATGCATTTTCTCAAATTCTATCACAATGTGATCCAAATCCGACTGTAGAAACTGTCTCAGCTCCCACACTGCAAGGGCTACTGTTTATTCATCTGGAATCATGTAGATCACCAGCCTCCACTTTCATGTTGCTAGTTATGTAAGGTGCTTTATGGTGCTTTATATTATGGTCACCTTGGGAGGGGATAGGTCACATAATCTGTTAAAATGCCCTTTTGACTATGCTCCAATGTCAAGCTCAATTGCTCATGCAGTTATACTCCACAAAATAGGTTTTTGGGCTTTGACACAAAGGAAGTTGTTTTCTCCCATCAGCTGGTCCATTGCAGTTTCCTATATCAAGGTTCTTATATATGATTCTGTGATGGACCATGGAATGGCTTGAGTTGGAAAGGACCTGAAAGGTCATCTATTTCCAATGCCTGTGCCATGAGCAGGGACACCTTCCACCTGACCAGGTTGCTCAGAGCTCCATCCAACCTGGCCTTGGATGGTTGACTGCAGTTTTTTCCACTGAAGGAAAACAGTCTGACGTTTAGTATAAGAACATTCCAGTAAGAGCTGTGACGACAGAAAAGACCATGGACAGCAACTAGAGCTTGAATCTACATACTCAGATCCCACTCAGAAATAAAGCTGTGGATATGTAATAGCGTAAGTGTAATGACCAGTCTTCGTGAACGAAGAACCAGGGAAGGTCTTTACACCTTCCAGCCTGCACATTGGATTTTTTAGGTGAGACATAGTGTGCGCGGAACTGAGCTCTCTCCTTGACATACCCTGCTATGGTCTTAGGCAGCTTAGGTGTTGCAGTCACAGTGGACTGAAACATTGCACAAGTTTGGCTTCGGTTTTGGTTCCTGCTTGGTTTCTGTCCATATTAAGAATATATGGCTGCCCCCATCCAGATGAGGAATGTGAGTCCAGTTAAAATCTGCAGTCCGATTAACCATCTTGAGGCAAAGCCTCATGGAGTCGTGATCATCCAATCTACCATAACCTAAAGAAGGTCAGCTGTTGTTTTTTCACTTATAATGAAGATAAGTTGAAATCCAGCTCTGGAGCACACTATCCCGACATAATCTTAATTAGAGTACCCTGGAAATGGCACATGAAGATGAAGGTGCCAGTACTAATGGGAAGCAGCACACAAACTCCTACAGTGTTATGCCCCCAGAAGTTTATTTTGACTCACCTGCTAGGATAACTGCACCACAAACAGCTGAGCTACAGAGCTTCTCTGGTGTGAATCAGAAGAGGTGGTGTGTGCAAGTTAAGCACACAGCATGCCCAAGCAGGAGTGGAAAAGTTGAACTTCTTGGCACTAATTACAAAGTAGAGTCCCACAGCAAAGTCACCACGGGAAGCCTTAGTCTACAGTTTCTGTATTTCAGAAATAAAAAGGAGACAAATTGTCTGTACAACATAAGGCCAGGAAGTGACCAGTGGTGATAAGAGCAAATATTCTTTCAATTTACTACTCATTCTGAGTTATGCCTATATAAATAAACTGTACTTGTTTAAATCTGACCTGTTTTTCTGTTTAAGGTCTAAGGTACGCTCTTAGCAGAGTGGCCTCAAACAACTTCTCTGAAATTATTCCAGTTATAAGTAGAATATTCCCCAATGGGAATGCGACACTTACAGAAGACACTACTCACATTTACGAGGAAGGCTACATCCATAAGTGTCTGGAATTAATCCACTAGTAAAGAACAGAAGGAAAAAGGTGAAATATGAGCCCTTTGAAATATAACCTTAAAACCCGGAAAACTCAGAAAATTCTCTAAAACAAGTAATTTTATAGTGAAAGAAAACTAGGAGAAGAGAGGCAAAGAGAAACAAAGCTAGAGCGTAACCTTTCCTAATGCATAGCTCTGAATTAAAATTGGTCAGATACAAACAAAAAACCTACAGCAATCATTTGCTGCAGGGAGTACGAATTTATCTACATTTTGTATAACTGGAGTATGACCTTTTACGACCAAATCTTGTGGTTGACTTCAGCTGTAATTATTAGAAGTCATTTGTAAAAGGTCATTCATGACTGAGAGTACAATATGAATCCAAGATGCACAAGGATTCAGGTTTGTGCTACTCAAAAGAAATTGGGGATAAAGAAGGAGGGTGGGAAGCTCACCCACTGCTACAGAATCAGTTCTCAAATGGATTTGGATAGTTTGATGAGAGTATTAAATCTAAATAGTCAATTTTCAATATGTGAATGTGAATTATGAGAGAATACATAGGTTTTATTCTTATCCTCATGACTACGTTATTTAAGCATTGCCAAAGGAGTTTATATTATCAAATAGGCTACTTATTTGATTATTGTAACCTGACTAAATTTTTGGTGTCTAGAGCACTGTAGAACATCATCTTCCCACTGATTCTCCACTTTAGGAAAAGATTATGGATGCTCAGTTTTATTGTTATAAAGAAGTAAGGTTCTTAGGTAAAGACAGTTTATAGCCCTAATTAACATATACAGCTGACTTTCTGCACATACAACTTTAGTACTGTTTGGTTTTGGTGTTCTTTTTTGTATTTTTGCTTTTCTTTTTTTCACTAAAAGGATATAAGGACCACCTTACAAGAAGAGCTAATAATGATGCAAAAGCAATCCTCAACCAGAAGAGTCCAAGGGCATGTGAAAACTTGTAATGTTTTTAGCCATGTTTTCTGAACATCAGAACATTCAAACTGTATCCTCCAAGGTAGTTGATTAGAGGGAAAAAACCAACAGTATACAATAATTTATGCATAGAAATAAAATAAAAAATCATATAAGAGAGAACTGGAAGGAGTTATTTAACCAAGACCAGAAACCCAGAACCAATTCTGAAGGACAGTCTGTGAAGGATTCACCACCAAATATATGAAAGTAAATTTTAGATTATGCAAAAAAATATTCTTTTATGCTTGATATCTTCGAAACCAAACCTGTAGCTCAAGCTTGCATTCTGCCCGACCACCAGCTGTGGCCAGCTGAATAGTAAAAAAGTGTACATGGCACATACTGTGGCTAATTGCAGCCACCTCCTTACCTGCTGGTGAAACACCCTGATGTTCCAAGCCTCACAAACAGCACCACACTCTGCTTTGGCAGGAGCCTTTTGTTTACTTTAGAAATGCCCATTGTGCCTCCCTCTGTGTGCCATCCTTGCTACGCCAACTTGGATACGTGCTCAAAAGTGGAAAGCGGCAGGGGTGGTGAAGCAAGTTCAGCTGGAGAAATCACTATGAGAACTGAACTCACATATGTCACTGAAAACATTGCTCAGTGATTCCTTTTAATTAAACAGAAACTCAAAATAACAGCAGTAAGGTGGTACCCAGTACCCAGAAACTGTGGAGCACCTCAGCACCTAAAGCATAAGGTCTGCACTGTATCAATTCGCTCACTGGAGCAGAGCCTAAGTAGATGCTTTCAGGCAGAGGGCATCGTTTTTGTGCACAGAGGGTGAATTGTCAAACAGGCCTTAAAACCGCACCTTCAGGTTTTGTACACATCAGCATTTTCTGCCCACAAAATATTCTGCTGGTGCTCACAAAGGACCGTATGTACATACCAAAAGCTAGTGCTTAGGTACAATTTGCATCCATAAATGCGTAGGTGCACTCTTATGGAGACCTACGAGAAGACCATGACCATGTAGCACACAACTACTATTTACACAGCAGCCTTCCGACAACAAGCTAAGTGATCTTTTCATAGGATGTGCCATGCCTGGCACAGCAAGGACAGATGGAATTTACAGCTGAAATTGCAGTCATGTTCATGATTGGCAGACTGATTTAAGAGACAAGCTTACCTGATTTGCATACCATGAGTGTGTACTAATACTAGTAATGCTGATGATATCGCAAACTGAGGGCAGGATTAATGTGTTATCTGCAAGGGCGAAAAAGGAATTCTGAGAGAGTCCTTAGCACCAAGTGATTCAATATGGTTTTTTATGACTAAAAAAACCCACCTTGTCTATTCTTTCCTAGTGAACTGCATTCTTTTTCAGGTTTTAAAAAATAATTCTGCAAGCCTGACATGAGTCAGTGTGAGAATTACTGGTCAAGTTAGCTTCAGCAAGTACTAAGTGACATAGTCACATAATATGGTATCTTTATTCCATATAAATTACTGATTTCTAATGCATTGAACACCTAGGATGAGACATTTCTCTTTTTTTCTGACACAAGAACAGAGTCAATATTGTACCTGATTATCAATAAAACTTTTTATTTGCTTCTTGCTAACTGCAGGGACAAGGTCTTCAGATATTTCCACAGATTAAGGGAAAGAGGCATATTTCTATTTAGTTTATTACTAGTATTTAGTTCTAATGGACACAATTCTTTATATGGAATCTGATTTTAAAATTTGAAAAGAAACACAAATGAAATGTGGAAAAATTCTCTTCAGACTAGAAATTCTTTCAGATTAAAGCCACACCAATTGCTATTGCTTAAATATTTACTGAAGGTTAAAAACCCAATTTGACAGAACTTAATTTCTTGCCTTCTGAAGGATCTAAAAAAGAAAATGGGATAATTGAACACCCACCCCCCATATAACTCTTGGGCATCACTAACATATTGGCCTAATGCTACAATTAAATTGATTTGTTTACTTCGGATTGCTTACAGTTTAAAGGCTAGGTCCAAATATTGCAAGCATATGAGATGTAAATCTTCAGAAAAAATAATTTTACATCTTGATGTTTCTGGTAGAGGGTGAAGGAGAGCCCAGTATTTTTAAATGGATGGTTAATTAGATGTACAGTCAGAGACTGGAAGTTCAGAGATACAAACAGCTCAGAGCTTCAGATTTCTCCTGTTAATAAAAGCATACCAGTAATGTTCTTACTTTCAACAATAATTTTTGTCCCTTGGATTACAGATAACTAGCTCCTAGGATCACATTATAAACCAGAAACATCACTGGTTGTTACTGTATATCACTAAACTTAGGTTAAACATAGTAATAAACCTACTGCAGTAATGAAAGGTAGGGTTATCAGTCACAGGAGAAAGAAACACAGACACAAAGAAGATATGCCATAAAGAAATCCCTCAATTTTAAATTCTCATTTCTGGAAAGAGACTAGACCCGTTCTGTTAATGCAGTGTGGACTGGTACTGCTTTGCTGGAAAACGTATGGCATCATGTTACCACCTAGTCATATTCAACACACAAATAACCTTAGCTAAAAATACTCCTTTATATAAGCTACAGACAAGCAAATCTTCTTAGGGTTTGGTTTCATGACTAGCTTAAGCCTCTCAATGCCCAGCTCTTACTGCAGCTGTAGTGATGTGCTCTTCCTCCTCTCGTGCAGTAGCCACCAGTGCACCTGCACTGCTGAGTCATGACACATCACAGTCCTGATTCAGCTAAAAATTCTCATCTTGCTTAATAGGCTGATTTTCAACCATATGAGCTCAGTTCAGCCACATCAGCTGTGCAGATGGAGACACATAGCTGGAAACAACAGTGGGGGCAATGAATAGTCCCCTTCTAGGGAAGCTCACATCTAGATCAGCATAAACCTCCTGTATATCCACATCGTCAGAGCCTTCCTCTGCCCAGCTGCTACAGATCTATCAGCATCAGAACACCAAGGTTTGTCACAAATGACTGGATAGTTCAGATGAGCGATAATAACAAGTCTCCTGACAGTCAGCTATTTTTTTTTTTTCAGGGATTGCATTGTATGGGACTCCATTTTTATTTTTTTAATGAGCTCAGATACATTGTCTATTTGGCTTTCCAAAAGGTATTCAATAATATCTCTCTTGCAAGATTTCTTAAGAAAATTTAACAGGTGCAGAACTAGAGTGAACATCTTTGCACAGATTTAAAAAACCAAATGCTTAAAAGATAGGAAACAGGGCATAGGAATATGAGGGAGAGAACAGTCAATTCTCACTTTGGAAGAGAGTCACCAGTAGAGTCCTGCTGCGTTATGTCAAGGAAACCATACTCTTCAATATGTTCTTGAAATCAACCAAGAAAGGGATCAAACAGGGAGGAGACAATGTTTGCTGATGATATTAGGCTATTTGGGGTAGAAATAATGGGGGCTAAAGAACTTTTTATTAGAGTAGGTTGATAATAAAATGACATATGAAGTGCAATTTATACAAAATTATACTAGAAAACTTCTAGAGGGAAACTTTTAATTTAGACTCAAAAGTAGGGGACTCTGAACTGAGTTCTGAGCACACTGCTACCCAGGAATGAGATCTTGGGGTGGTAAATCTTCTGCGTAAACATCATCTCCATGCTCATAAGTCAGAGAAAGCAAATTAAAGACCAGAGGAAAAACAAAAAACAACTATTGTTTTTCTGTATATTCACACACTTGTGTCTTAAATATTATATGCATTTCTGATATTTCCGCTCATGTACAGAACTAAAGAAGAGGAAAAGAGAGTGGACTAAAAGTGTAGACTGGCTTACAAGGAGCAACAGCTACAAAACCTGGCAAAGCAATGATCCAGAGGAGATAGAGATCTGTAAAACCATGAGTGACATGGAAGGGGTGAATCAGAACTGACTGTTTACTGCCTCTTGTAGCACAAGGCTGGGGGCATCAGACAAAGCAGGCAGATGGCAGGTTGAAAACAAACATGAGGAAGCAGCTCTCCACGAGACTGAGAAAGGAAACTCAGGAACTCTTTGCCAGGGGATGTTACGGCTGCTAAAACTTTACATGGATTAAGGGGACAACCGAACAAGCTGAGAGACGGGAAATCCTTTGGGGGTTGATAAGCAACAAAAAAAACACCTCTGGCACAGGAAGTTTCTGAAACACCAACTGCTGGAGTTGGGAAAAGTAACGTGAGAAGGTTTCACTTTGCTGCTAGGATATTGAGCAAAACGGAGCTCTGGTCTCAGCCATACTGCTGCTGTGTGCATGTGCAACAGCACGAGACAGCTAAAAAAGGAAGGCACCAGCTTAAAATACTTCAGAGTCTGGACACCCTCAATAATTACATGCACCACCTGCACATGCTGTTGACCATTCCTGTTAAGCTGATACACACGCCTCCAACCACAGGAGACTGACCAGTTCTTAGATAAATTTCCAAGGAAAAGGAAGAACAAACTTACTGAAAATTAAAAGTACTAGACTCTGTGTGCATTGAAAAATAAAGAAACACAATGATCTCAGTGACTCTCAAAGTTACCTAGAAGGAGTATGGCAAGCAGGAGACTGACCTGCAGTGTCCTAAGCTAGATGCTAACACCAGACCATTCTTTCTATGCCACAGACTGGAAACACCAAGTGTTCAGAAGGTATTACATCAATTTTTTTACCACCTGTCAATTTTCTGGTTTCCTGTTTCTTCTTCCTTGGAACTACACAAAAATCACTGGAGAAAAACAAATGAGCTTTTCTGAGAAGTGAGCTGTGTTGGATCTTTGTTCATAAGGCAGATATTAATTTAAAGAGCACAAATAGCCCAACAGCCATTAAAATGAACTCTTAAGCACTATTTCTAATTATAGTGCATTGATTAAATACAATTATGTTCTAATTAAGCTTTGTTCATACCGTCATCCTCCTGTATATTTTTGTCCTTCTAGAAGAGAGAATTAGTCTCTTCTTCCAGAGATTCATTTTCATGGCAAATAATGCTTATCACTTCACTTATTTTAAAAGTGAAAAATAAAATCTGGCCAAGACACAAAAAGTCTCACTTGTGTTAGGCAAAATCAGCTGTTCACCTGTGTGGAGAACCCCCAGATCAATTGCCCACACTCCTTTCATTGATGATTTCTGAGTCCTAACAAGAGGCTCACTTTTAACAGTCTAAGACATTACAGCTCCAACTGCTGAGTTTGTGAGCAGATTGTGTGAGTATTCCCAATCTATTTCCTTGTGAAATCAGGTTACCTACAATCCCAGCTGAAGTGCAGCCCAGCAGTTTGCCCAACACAGGTATAATGGAGAAGAGAATCTGAAAGTTAGCACTTACTGCCCTCTACCTGCTCCACTTAAAACGCCTAAGCAGCAAAACTAGGGGGTACTTCACTTTCCAGTTTTTAAAATACTCATTCCTACTGCTGTGATTAGAACTGATCTCTAATCTATTTATTTTTGATTACAAGAGTAAGGAGTTTTATTCCTCTCTATGTTGCAAGTTAGATAAGGGATTTCCATTACAAAATGTGCAGATAAATATTTCTTGCATAATTTATCCTGTTTTCATGAAACAGAATTTTAAATTTCCCTTAACAGCATTCAGTGGAACTATGAATTCAGACGTCCACCTTATCTTTCCAGGAAATTTGGTGGGAGGTGTACTACAGTGAAGTTCATCATGACAAACAGTGGAAAAAAAAGAATTCCAGCTTGTAAATCCTTGTCCTGCAATATGATATATGAAGTGAAACACTTAATACAGGCCATCTGAGTTCCTGGCACATACTACAGAGGGGCAGACCTTGATGCCTTGATTCACTATCAAGGACAAAGTTTGTATAAGCCATACTCAGCACCATGAATGGGGACCCAGAAAACATCAGTCTAAATAGTCTTGACCTTGCATTCAGCTTAAGCAATAATCCAAAATTATCAACTCTGACTTACACTTTAAATTCTCTGTTTTGCCCAAGAGGATTGCTTGAAATTCCTTAGTTGTAGAGAATCGAAGGAAGTCTATTCTCTTCGGTTTTGTTAGAGGGTACACTACCCTTTGGACTTTAAAGCTGTTTTTCTCTGACCTACAGAGTAGAAAATACTTCCATGTCCATGTGTGAAGGCAGAGAAGACATGTAGAGGGCACTTAGAGAGCTAGACCTGACCTCAAGTCCATGAATGCAAAGGCAATGCTGTAGCTATGGGTATACAAGTCCATTAATCATGAGCAATGGTTCTAAACAGAAAAGACACATAAAACCCTAGCAAGCTGTTACAATTCTGTTATCCCACCTGCATGTCTTTCAAAATGCACCACTGTAGCATTCCATCCACGTGAAGCAGGAGATACAGGGAAATATAAAAGCCCACTTAGATATTGTAGCTACTTGAACCTGTGTTTTCAAAACTGTTTAAATTTCCAAGCTTCAATATGCTTCCAAGAAAGACTTAACCTGAGGGAATTCAGTTTAGAAAGGAAACCAACCATGTGCTTCCAGCACATTTGGTCTTTGTCACTGCTTCTGTCACCTCTGTCACCATGGCAGTTACCATCCCTTCCCATTCTCAGACTCATTCAGGTTCACACCTGGGATATTCACCCAAGTTTCACTCCCACACAACAGCTGATTTATTTGATAACTAACCTGTCAGACTGCCCAGGCAGCTAACCCCCAAGTAACACTGGACCTAGGCCTTCTACGGCAAGCTTTGGTCAGAAGCTGAGGATAGTGCTGACAGACATACCATGACCGCATGCCATGCTTGCTGAAAGCATGTGTAAACTAATCCTTGGCATTCTGTATACCTCAACATTAAGCTGGCCTGGCAGATGCAGTCCCTGAGTGCCTTCTTGCTCTCTGTGACTGGCAGTAACAGCCAGAAAAAAAAAAAAAAATACAGCAAACCTCACCCACTTGGGACATCCCTTGGGCCACCGGCTCTCCAGCCCACTGTCATTGCTTATCCATCAGAGGGTTATGGGGAAAAGAGGTCCCATGGCAAATTATCACATCATGCAGCCAGTAGGTAAAATGCACTGTTTTCCCAGCACAAAGACAGCTTTACAGGTGTACCAGGAGCTGCCAGTATGTCAGTGTGTGACCAGGCTGCCAGTGGACCTTAAGCATCCCATCTGAAATCACTGGAGCTCAGTGTCCAGAAAAACAAACCACTGGAACATGAAGCTAGATTATATACAATGAAGCTAGATGGTATACAGTGAAGTGTCAAGTGTTTTAAACCCTTTCATAAAAGAGCACTCCACTTAGGTGCTTCACGACTGGTATGTGTAAAGGAGGGCTCTGGCTCTGTTTGTTTTCAATAACAGGAGTTTTTATATTTGTAAATTTACAGCAGAGATTTTGATACTCATGAACTGTATCTGTGTTTGTGATTACACACCCCTGCTGCTAAATATGATAATTTGTTCCACTTCAAGTTTTATTAATTAAATTAATACTAATTGAGCGGCCTTTTGGTATAATTTTAGCCTGAGTGTTTTATGCACTAAATCCTGTACATTGTAGCTTTTCCTTAGCCTTTTCCCGTTATCCCCTGTCTCAGAGGAAACGTTTCACTGCAGATCAATGCCCTGACACTCTTCTGTTTGCAGATTTTTATGGCTATACTTGCGTACTCTTGAATCAATAATAAAATCAATAATAAAATCAACAAATATTTTAGAAGATATTTTAAAGAAAGAAAAGCTATCACAAAAAAAAACCAAAACAACCAAACATTGCTAATTTTATGTGACTAAGTGCCCTCTAGTGACAAAGTCCAACTCCAAATAACTTTCACAGCCACTTCCAAGCATTACAGAGTTTTGGTTCTTGGTGTCTCAAACATTGTGGGTGTTTTTGTTCAGTTGGTTTTTTTTGTTATTTTGGGGTTTTTTGTTTAATGAAAACAAGGCAAAATAGTCAACCAACTGCTATCTGTAAGAATAAAAACAATAAACACCAATCACTGTGTTAGCCTAAAATTTGTCTCTCTTATTGGAACATGACAAGGCTTTTAATGCATAGGTAGCACCAAAGTCAATGTTCGTATTCCCATGATTCAAGAGAGATACAAAGACAGCTTTGTGGTGGGTTGTTTAAGTTATACAACATCCATTGTACTGATATGCTGCTGTTGCTTCTAGGAGCTGTCTACCACTGAGCGGTGATGCTGCAAAGTAGAATAGAGAATTAACTCTGGGCCAGCCCTTGCCTCTTTTTACAAATCCCTCAGTGCACACTGAAGCCCACCTCAAATCAGTCATTCTTTCCCAAAAATAGCCCACCCACATGCTGGCGCAAACAGGCATGCACGTAGCTTTCCCTGCTCAATTATCTTCTCCAAAGATGTAAGTGAAAAACATGTACTTAGGGGAGCTTGACTTATAAATGAGCTCTTAGGAATAAAAAATAGCTTAAAAAAAAAAAAAGGTTTGTCCCTCAAACATGTTAAATTTATGAAATTAGACAAACCATAGAAAAGATACCAATGTCTTTAGTACGTGCTGCTACTTATTAAGGTGAAAGCTGAAGATTTGCAAATGATTCTTAATACAGAAGAAAACTCTATATTATCATAATAATATATAATTCACATTATATATTTCTATAGGATAACATATAATACATTATGTATTATAAATTTTATAATTTAGATATATACACAGAACAGACCCATGATCAGATTTTTGGATGCCACTTCAAAATTACTAATTACTCTTCTGTAAATAGGAGGTCTATTTTTTCAGGTATTGTCTTTGGCTTTTTAATGTAGAGAATCTTGCACTGACAATTACCCATCAGTTTGTAAAACAGCTCTTGGTCATTTTTTAAAAGACCAACAATGACTAATTTAAGCAGTGCTGTTGTCTGCTATGCATTATTTTAAAAATTAAAACACTTCAATGAAAACACGTTGGGTTTTTTTGTCTTCACACTTAATGAGCATGAATTATATTTTCTGGTTTTTCTAATGAAGTAATAACCTTACCACATTAATTTTCTTTGCTGCACTGTCTTTGCCCTAAGATAATCAATGATGCTAGCTAGAAGCTAGCAGTTTGCCAGTGGGCTCCCAACTTACTGTAAAACTGGGGTTTTAGTCAGAAGCACTTTTATTCCTCTGGAACACCAAACTGAAGGCTTAAAATATAGCTTTTCAGTAAGCAGTTTGCTAGAGAAGATAAAAAACAGCTCATAAACCAAAAAGGTACATGGCAAAAGAGACAAACTGTTTTAATGCAGTCAGCATAAAATGTACTGAAGTAAATGCAAATCTTCTAAGAAAATTTTGCTTCCTTAAAACCAACAAACACCGATACTAAGGTGCTCTGAATTGCAATTTGACCTTTCAAATTAGTGTCATAAAAAGGGTACAGCTTTTGTTAGTACCTGTTCTCAAGTTTAGCACAGTAGCTACATTTCTGTCTCTTTGTTCATATTCAACATTGGTTAATATTGGTTAGAATTGACATATATATATATATATATATATATGTATATATGTATATATATATATAAAGGACTGTAAACACAGACGATCTACCCAGCAGAAGGAATAAACCACCCTTTAGTATTTTCTCATATTCTCTGACAGAAAAATCCAATGCCTTCTAAAGGCTAATGAATGTAGACAAGAAACATGCTACTCTTACACTTTCATGAGACATAAAGCTCTGCAGTTCATTGTCGGTGGAAAATTCTTCTGAAAATATTAAAATGATCTTAGGGCTCTGCAGAAGCCCTGCTCATAAAACAAAAAAGCTAGGGTAGTTAAAATTAATACATCATAAATAAAACATGCATTTCAGTATATATTAAGTGACAGGTCTCTGAAACTCCACCGCCACACACACATTCACAAAGCAGCAAGAACACACGCAATTCATTAAACCCACTCAAGTGTGCTGGTTCCTCCTGGTATTATTCATAATTGAAACATTTCAATTCTAGTTAACAAAAAACCCAAACAAACACACACACAAAACCACCTTCTAATTTAAAAGTAAAACAAGAAAATTTGTTCTGTGTTTTCAAATTAGAATCCCACAGTGCCTTCAACTAGCCACATTAAGCCTCAAGGGGGCTTTAAAAAATAAAATAAAATAAAAAAATTAAAAATTGTATGGGGTTTTTTGTGCTTTTTTAAAAAGGAGGCAATTTAGCCCACACAAACAGAAACCTCTGCAGACATAGGACTCTTTTTTCCAGTATGCCATACAAAGCCAGACAGAAAAACAATAAAAAGTGTTAACCTATATTTTGATTATATACCTTGAAAATGTTATTCCTTAAATAGAAATGCTCTTAAATAAGCATAAGGAACAGGTGGGCTGCAAAAACCAGAGTAAGAGCAGAGTATCCTGCAGAATATAATACTGAGGTGACAGATGATAGGATGGAGGTGACAGTCTCCCCCTACTTTTCCCTTTCTTTAACCACAAAGGCTTCGTGTGAAGCACCTAAATGGTTAGGAGACCTCATCTGGACTGCCTACAGGAAAGAAGGCAAAGCACCCTGAAAGAAATGAATTGGTTTGCAACAGTGAAAATTAATAGCTGAGAATTAGATTCTGCATCTCAGACTCAATATTCACAAGCCAGAGGTGTGCACATCACCAGCTCTGACCCCAGTCCATCGTTACTCAACATTTGATTTGATTTCGTGCACAGACACAAGCACAGACAAGGTGTATTTTCCTATTCTTGATCTGTTTTAGTGGCTCACTGGGCTCCACACTGCTGTCCTCAGACACAGACTCAACCTCCGAATGAAAAAAAATCACACCAAGATACAGAATACCTTATTTGAAACACAGACACACCCTGCAAGACTAGACTATATAATGCCCGTAAGTCTCATCTCACTGTATGTGTTATATGACTGCCCAGGGCAACAGCACTCTTGACAGTGGAGCTGCCTTCACCTTTCCTAAAGCTTTCCTAAAGCTTTCAGGGCCATTCCCACAAATAACATCAAATTTTCTCCACTTTGGGTCCTCCAAAGAACAAGGATAACTTTTTTTTTTTTTTTAAGTTACTCTAAAATCTCATTAGAACATACATGAAACTGGGAGACCCCTTTGGGAAGGGACCACAAATTATTGCTCTATTCCCACATTCTTCACTTGCAATCTACTTTTGGTTACCTGCTGGAGACCAGATAACTGTACTCAGCAGAATTTCAGTCTGGTCCCCTGTGACCCATTAGCGTTGGGCAAACAAGAAACTGAATTACATCCTGCTTATATAAAATCATCTGAAAGCTATTCTAGCACAACACCAGATGCAGGAGGAGACCATTATTTTGGGCTCCAGCTGATGAATTCCTGAAATGTAGCTCTGTGCTGCTTCTGTTACTTTTTGTCAAGGTATAAAAAAAGGAAGGAAAACCACAGCACGTTGCTTGTGAAGATCCTATTTTTCCTAAAAACCATATCTAGCATTATTTATAATCTCTTCTCTGCAAATTAAAATTTTAATGATTTTTACAGTGAGGCAAAAGAGCTGTACAGACTTTTCCACTTGCATGATGAAGAATTGATTTTACCTGAAAGTGGGGTTGCAGTAACATTTGATCTCATCAGTCACAGGGGGCCAGAAAAAAAAAGCATACTGTTACTATATTAAACAAATTCAGCTTTCAACTTTTGGAAAAGTAATTATTATTATTACCCCATAATACAGCACTATGAGTAAACCTTTACCCAAATGTCTAAAAGCCTTTTTTGTTTTTCACTCAGGAGAATAAATCGTTTTGAAAAACAAAACAGCTAAAATAGCGATCATGTCCTTGTTTAAATAGCTCCCACCACAAATAAAACTCTGCTGATGAGTCTGCACACGTCCAAGGTCCACACCTGTTTAAATCAAAGAGACGGGTGAAAGTCATTCTATTCATTTAACAGTCACACGATATAAGAAAGGAGACAAAAACCTATACTCTTAAATTCGTCTCTGTCTCTTCATAAGATCATGCTCATGAATTCAAATAGGAAGAAGCAGTTTGTCAGTGGAAAGTCAAGTATCTGAGTGCCATGGCTACAACACACCAGCAAGGGGAGTAGTAACACTTCGAGAACTTCTGTCTTCGGCAATAGTCAACAATACGTAAATACAATAATGTGTAGAATATTTATGCCAGGCTGTATAGACAGTGGAAGGGACATTAATACTACTGAAAGATTGAGAAAATAAATAAATAAATAAATAAACAAATCAAACCCCAACAGAGTCTTGCAATGACATCTGGTTTTGAAAAGAAATTGGAAGATATACACACAAAGGGTCTCAGATCAGCCCAATATGCCACCCAAACAACAACCCAGGGCAGCAAGACAAAACCCACTCAAACCTGAGACTGTTATTTCCATTTTCTGTTTTTATATAAATATATTTTTTTCCTGTATTTTCTCCTTTTAAAGAGCAATGACTACATATTTCTATGGGAAGGAGAGATACTTTCTAGTTTCCTAAGAAAGTAAAGGGATGGCATCACTGAGGCTGGTAGGTAGGAGGGCTGAAGCATTCTCAAGCCCGAATTGCAATCACTGATAAGGAAAATAGAAGGTGGAATTCCTTAAAGCAGGTTTTCACTTCTGTATTTCTTAGGAACAGATAAATGGCACTTTCACAGAGGAGTGCATTTTATAACTGCTGGCAGACTGACCTTTAAAATGCTTGTGCCTGCAACACTGACACAGACCTGCCCCTGGTGGTACGAAAGGCAGAGATGGACGCCCCTGAGCTCCCACCACCGTAGGAGGAGGAGAGGGAGCACCAGCCCTGGTGCACCAACACTTTGCTGCATCATGTCCACTTTGCTCTCTCAATCCTGTACTACCACAAGCTATAGGTACCTCTAAAGAGTAGCACTGCACAACACAACTACAGCCCAGCCACTGTGGATCTGAGGACCTCAGATTTCAAGCCGGGAATGCTGTAAAATAGAAGCAAAGCTGAGCAGAAAAACTGCTGCCTGCACCTGGTTCTTCACTGAAGCCAAGGTTCCCATATTTACACCTTTTCTACAGCACTGTGAATTTTTTAGAAAGAATTAAGAACCCCTCTACCTCCAAAATGCTGCGAGTTTGTAACAACTGCTATCCAAGTAGGTAACCAAGGCATTTAATCAACTTGTAAATGCCCAAATGTGAAGGCATCCCAAGTACTAATCATGAAATTACTATGCATGACAAAATTCAGAATAGTGTTTTGCTGTAATTGTGCATAATTTAACTCAAAAAAAGCAAGAGGAGTTATATTTGGATACAGAAGAAAGAGGTCAATTTGATGAGGGGGAAAAAATGCTTTCACCAGTCTGAGAGAGAAATCCATCACCCAGTGTAAGAGTTTTAGGATGTTGCTTCTCCAGTGCAATGCAAGAGGGACAAGCCATCATCAAAGGGGCATCTAATAGAATAACTTTTGTTCCAGGGCCACATTTTCAACAAAAGAATTCCACTTCTGTTACTTTAAAACACACCTGTAAAGTGCAGTTTCAGCCATTAGAGGCAGAAAGAGCCTTGTATGTTATCATCCCAGAGAATGGTTGTTACAATAAAAGCAGTATAAAGTTTTTCCTCCTTTTGATAAGAAGAAATGGAAATCTTAAATAAAAAAACCCAAACCATGGGTGGTCTCAGCAACTACCTAATGATTTCATACCCTTTCTGAAAAATGGTCTCAGCAGATTTCCTAATTTTGAGTTTGTAAGTGGATTTTGATGGGGTCAAATCCAGATCTGGTTTGGACAGTTTCTTGTTTTCGTCTGAGGGAAAAGCTGGGAGACACAGGGTGATATCTGTCCTTGATGCACTGCTGCTGAGACAGGAGAGGCTACGTGACCTACCCAGAGCCTCCTAGCATGGGTTTCCAGTTACCTAGACACAGATGAAGGGATGTGTGGGTAGTGGAGTCTAAAGGTCTGCATACCTCTGGTCGGGTCAGTCTATGTTTTCCTGAACTCTGTTAACAGGGCACCAGCCACAAAAGAAAAGTCACGAGCCTCCTCCCACTGCACTCAAATGCAGACTTTGCCCTCCTTTTGTACCCTTCCCTTCATTAGCACCACCCCAAAACAATTACATCTAATTCCTTTACCTGGCAGAAAGCCAACAGAGAAACATGAGCCGGAGTCCAACGTTAGGACTTGCGTGACAGAGAGGGAAACCGCAGCCTGAAGCTCCCTTCATGTGGCACGGCCCACTGCACGGGCACTAAACTGCCTAATCCATGTCTTCTGATACCATCCTGAGAGTATCAGTCTGTGGGCATAATTTTTGGACAAAATGTAGGAAGAATATGATAAAATTGATGTCCTTATATTGGGAATAAGTGCTTTCCTCAGGTAACCAAGCTCAAAAAGCATGCAGAGTGCACAGAAGTTATGGTAAGAAACTATCTTGATGCTAATGCAAGTGGTCCTGGTTTCTTCCAAACAGACTCTAGCACTTGACCTTTAACGCATACCTTTCCAAGAAAATACTCTTATCAAATCACAATCAAAATTCCTTTCGATTTATTTTAAATAAGACAAGCAAATTGCATTAGCATAAACACATCTCTATCTTGAGAGGCAAATTCCTTGATAGGTAGCTTTCAGTGCACATAGATTACAAAAATAGCAGGGTAGCTTTAAAGACTAGCTTCCACACTTTCCTACAAGGCACCTGGGTTAGTAATTCTTTAAAGGTAACAAAAGGGGTGTATTTTTCAACTGAAAGTGTATGCCTTTGCAGCTTTTTGTGACTAAAAATGCAATGTATTGATTTTGAAGGCCTCTGGAAAAATAAGCCATTTTTGTCTATTTGGAAATGGTAGTAACAGGATACATTTTCAAGGAATAAGTATCTGCAAACTCGAAGTTCTCTACGCAGGCATGCTATACTCCACAGCCCTGCCTAAGATCTCATGCGCAGTTATAAAGGCTTCATTCATAATCTAAAATAGATCTCATAACATTCATGCGACCACAAAAGGTTTCCCTTTACACTGAAAGGATGTCAGCTTTAGAAATTTTGTTAAGTGATTTTATCTGCACATCAACAGCCCCATCATAGAAAATCCACTTCCTTTTGCAAATATCAACTGGGATCTCTCTGGCCATGGGTCTTGCTGGGTCAGCCCATGACAGACAAGCCCAGACTACTCTTCAGTGGGAAACACCAGGCATGACTCTAAATCAACTCAGCTAATCTTTCTTTTGCCCATTTTATCTTCGCAATTTTCAGTCTCAGTACCATAAACAGGCTCAGGATAACCCAGTTTTCCCTGTGTTAGTTGTCTTCTTCCTTATGTTATTAAGCCTGAAAGCAGAATTTAATTTGCAAAAAGAGAGCAAATACTCAAGCCCATAAAGAAAGAGAGAATGCTGGACAGAAATTCTCTGTGATGAAGCTATACTATGAAAATGAGCACAGTCTTGTGACTGTCTTTCTTTGTGACTATCTTTCCATCATCATCCTAAGAAAGATTCCCCTTTTTCTGAGTCTCCTGAATTTGCATAGGCATGCCTTATCTTCCTCCTCCCTCTTTAGGATAAAAGAAAATTTCATCTTTAATCCCCTTGACATCTGGTAGACAAAAATACAGATTCAACATCTGCATTTATTTTAAAAAAATGCATTATTATCAAGAATGTTGCTAATTATAAGTTACTTCGAGAGCTGTGAAACACTTTTCATATACGGGGAAAATATTTGGGGTTTTTCAAAAACTTTTCTGCTCTAAATCAGGAAGAAGAGTCTAAGATTACAGTATATAACAACAACAAAAACAGTACTTTTGACTCTTCTGACTAGCTGAAACTTCTAAATAATTCAAAAACATTTTGCCCTTTTTCTTAGGCTGCAATCTCTGACAAAACTGGGACAACTAAGAAAGGATTGCTTTATTCAGAAGAGGTCAAAACAATAATATCAATACAGTTGTCCAAAGAAATGAGTTTAAATAGAAAATTAATTTGAAATTTTCTTTCCACAGTTGCGCTGGATGAGCATTTCCTTCTGAAAGAGAATGTTCTGTCAAAAAGATCCCTGCCTTGCTCTAGGGCACTGCGCTTACTTGTATTTTAGCAATAGGAGAATCAAGGCCTGAAAAGATGTTTTTCTATAGTAAGTACTGTATCCTTCCTCCTTGGGGTCCAGCTGCCTGTGATCCCAAACCAAGGGTCTGTATGGCACAGCTGTGCTACCTCAGCTCAGCTTTCTGAGAAGAGCATTAAGTTCTGAGGCAGGGATGTAAGAAAGCAGGCTAGAGCCACAGAAGGTAAGAATGGCAAAACTGAGGCAGAGGTACAGTTATTGAGCTGATGATGGATGCTGCTACAGGATTCAAAAGGAAAAACACCAACATGAAAAAAGTATAAAGTACTTAGGGGACTGCAATAAATATACAACAACTTACCTGCTTCTTTCTGTTCTCTAATTTCTGGAACTAATGAGTATTCAAAAACAAAAAGCACAAAATAGACAACCTAAACTAACTGCAGTGAAAGCTCAATTCTAATCTCAAGTATTACTGAATCTGTATAATTTTAACTCAGTTTCCATTGCCAAAGTAGTTATTCATTCTACATGAATGAATAAGACAGTATTTAGTATTACCATAAAATAATCTTCCTGTATCATACTTGTTTTTTTTGGTTCATGCTTCTATGTGTCAATGGTCTAATCTTACATGATTATTTCTATTTTACTGCTCTGTTTATCCTTTAGTCTAGTTTTGTAGTTGGAATGATTTATGGTAAATCTGTACATCTAGTGGCTTCCTGATAAAACACATTTTCCAATACTATTTTTAAGCATTTGCCATACAGTGTGGCTAGGGGCACTATGTGACAGATGCTATGGAATCACTGAACATTTGAAGATTACTACATTAATTTTATAAGAAGTGTTATGCATATCCACATAGGCTCGTTAGTGATTGTGTTACTGCCTAAGTGGTTAGGAGATGAGTTACCACAGGAACAAGTCATCAGTGGAGGCTGAGGATACTGATAGCAGAAAAGGCAAGTTCTATACCATACCCAGAGCAGTCTACAACAAGGAAATGCATTATTTAAAATGCATTAATTAATTCTCCCACTGCAGAAGGCAGGTGAGCTGCTCTTGAATAAGCATACATGTAGCTTGTTTATAGATAGTATATTTTATCTTTTCTGAATAAACTCTTTTTTGCTTTAGCAAAGCCTACTAGTCACCACATAAACTTGATTCAATATAAGGGAAGGTAGGGCAGGAAAGGCAAACAGGTCGATTACCACCACACGATCCAGGTCACGAAACATCTAGATTTGGTTGGGAGAGCACCGCTTGTGAGGCTCAATGAGAGCTGCTCTTTCTGGCCAGGGCTCTGCAGCGTGTTATGCAAGGAAGGAGATACTTCAACTATGTCCAGGGACTAAGGCACCTTCCATATCAGGTGAAAGGTGCGCACCAGAACTGTGACACTCATCAGGGCTGTGGCCCAGCACTGGACTTGGCTCTGCACTAACATAAAAACATAATCTATTTGCTCCCATAGTTTTGCTTCAGGAAATATGATTGTTCTTCTGTTGGGGCCAAGACCAAAATGAACACAGCCAACTCTTTGTACTTAGCATTGGACTGGGAAGACTTTTTCCAAAGCTCGCTCAAGCAAACTGGCTGACACTATATACAATGGCCAGTCTCTTCGCGAACGAAGAA
>NW_020955408.1:407013-409075 GCF_003031625.1 Empidonax traillii | reverse complement strand
TGAGCCCACCCTTTAATCCTGAGGTTCATCTGCCGGGGCCAAGCACGCTTGGACGGTGGCAGCGAGGTCCTCAGGACGTAGATGGATTGCCTTATGGGCTAACGAGCTCCATCTGCCCGGGGAGGGGCCCCGACCAGGAATCGAACCCGGGTCTCTGCAGTGACAGTGCAGTGAATTTTCCCCTGGACCACCGGGGGCTCCCGGCTGACACTAACCACGAGCTGTTGTACAACTCCACAACTTGAGCTGATCTCAAATAGCATCTCATTCACAGGCCTCTCTAGCCTACAAGAGACAAAGGACTAGTCTGTGTACTAATGTATACTTCAGCTTCTTCAGAAACTATAAATACAGGACTACCTTTGCTGAACAGCATCATCAGAACCAAATTTTAAGAGATGGTATCAATTTTCTCCCTAATTTCAAAGGATGCAGGGGTTAGGCCTACAACAGGACCACATCAGTTACTGTCTGCCATTGGTATGACAGTGGATGATAATTGGCTTAATATCCATGCAAAATAAAGCAAAATGTTCATACTTATTTATTGGATTAGACATCAAGTTGTTTGCGTTACAAAGTCATGGAACAACTGCTTCTGGTGGTGCCAGTGTAAATTATCACAAATCAAATAATTTTTTTCACAACCAAAATTGTAGAAGTCTATGGTACTACCAGATATACTTTGAATACAAAACAGTTGTCACTGTCTAACAGTCTATCAAACTAATTATTTAGTTTTCTTGTGGCATTACAGTGATGCACAATCTATATGCAATTCACATCTTTTACTATTCAAACTGTATTTTTTGCTTTTTCTAAATTCAAGTTATACACACAGCTAAAGATATATTTTCACATCTGATTAATTTCATTATCATTTATGTTAAGTCTGCTCCAACTGAACCTAAAAGATGTGGAGGAAAACAGTTTTGTTTTTCTTTTAGCTGATATTTAAGAAGACAAGTAGCAGCAGCATGAGACACATGTAATAGGACTTAATTACATCTCATACAGGCTGAATTACAAGAAGTGGCAGAAAGAACCTGAAACATTTCATCATTAAAGTTATCAACCATATTTCCCAAACTTTTAGTATAGAAGTGCTATTAATTGCTTACTGCCTGCATGCAGGATTTGTATTTGTTATTCAGGCTGATATACATATCACAGCTGTCACAAGAAATGGATAACAGAATTAGTTTGATGAATTTTGTAATAATAAACCTAGAATTTCCATGGGATGTTTAGGGAATCGAAAGCCTGAATTTATGAGTTCCGATTTCTGCAGCAACTGGTTTGCCTTTCTTTCTTCTTATAGATTCAGGATAAAGTATTGCTACTGTTACGTCCTTTGACATCCTTATTTAATTCCCAATGCATAGAGAAGATATTCTATATGCCTACATAGGTAAAACAGTAATTTCAGTTGAAATACACAACTGCATCCACAGAGGAAACTTGGGAAACTTAAAACAACTTGGTTTCAGAGCATGGAACCTGAGAGGAAATTAAAAAAAAAAAAATTTCCACAGTATTCCATATGACAATTTTAAGAAAATTTTTATTTCTGATTTCAATTTTCATTATTTCATCAACATATCAATTACAGTTTTACACATTTATTTTGGTGGCAATCTGTAAAAAAAAAAAAAAAAAAAAAAAAAAAAAAAAAAAAAAAAAAAAAAAGTTTTTCCAGCACTGTGAATTTTCACAAGAAATGCACATTTCACTAAAAGTAACCTGACAAAAGAATCCATTCCTAAGGATGGATTCTAATCCATCCTTCCTGCAGGCCTAATCCATTCCTTCCTGCTTTGATGGCATTTATTACAGGATGACTTTGTAGACATTCTGCTGTATTATCATTATTGTTAACATCTTAGAGCAGCAGCACTCCAAAAGTGGTTATTCAGCTCACTCTATTTCGTGGTCATTCTTTGTAACATAGCTGAGCACTTTTGCTGTGCTGCAGAGTGTGTATGAAATACTAATTACGTGCTGACATTTTCTGTTTCATTCCATGTCTTCAAAAAAGAAGGTGTAAACACCAGGGGACAAC
>NW_020955408.1:387235-406265 GCF_003031625.1 Empidonax traillii | reverse complement strand
CTGCAGAACGTGATATCTCAGGCAGCTGAACTTTGAGGAACTTTCTTTTGGAAATCGTTCCATAGTTTGCAACTCATGCCTTACAGAAAACTAAACTACCTGACAGAAAACTAAACTCCCTTTAATTTAAGGATTCCTGGAATCCAGCTGAACACTGCTGCTACTCGTCAGTCACCCAGTTTCACTTCACGTTTCTATGACGATCAGAATTAGTGGCAAATTCAGTCTTTCCTCTTGAATTGAAATAATAATAGTTAAAAAAAGGTGTTCTCTAGCTTCTTTACTTCTAAGGTCTAAGCATTTCTAATAAATTTGGTTTTTTGGTCTTCTATCTGTGGCTAATCCCAGTAGGTGTCAATATTTTACTCATCTGCCTGTCATTTTTGGCAAGGGTGTAAATCAACAGCAAGCTGAAAAGATGCTGTAATAAAGATGTTAAAGAATAAAATCTTGAGCTTAAATACTGACCCCTGCAAAGTCTCATTAGGACAATTCACCCTGTCTCAATTCATCACCATTCATCACTGCATTAATAGTCCTTCAAGTCATCTACAGTCTCTATGGCCATGTTTCTATCCAAGCCAACATGCATCAAATTTGTGTATGCTTTGGCGAGATAGTATCAAAAGGTTTACTAAAATGCATGTATTATACCACTTGCCTTTCATCTGCTTATTTTGTAATCTTATCAGAAAGTAAAAAAAGCAATCCAGCTAGATTTATCCTTTCTAAGCCTATTTGTCTTATTGCTTATGGTTCCATTATTAAAGCTGAGGAAAATAATCTTCTTTTCTTGACCTTGCAATACATTTATCATTTGCCTGCTTTTTATGGTTCTAATTTCACTCGCTTTTCCAGTTACAGTCACAAAACACTCTCAAAAATGGACCATCACATGAAAAACGAAACACGTGCACAATGGGGATAAGGTTTGTGGAAAGAAGCCCAGAAGTAGAACACATGGTATAGCAAATTTTGTTCCTAAATCTGCCTCTTCTCACCACAATAAACTGTGTGTGCTAAAATTCAGTTCTGCAGCAAGCACTACAAATCAACCAGCTAGAGCACTTCAGCACTCCCTTAGCTTTAACCACATGAAAAGTCCCTCTTGACTTCAGAGTCTACTCAAGTGTCACAAGCTAAGTACAAGCTTCACAGAAGGAAAAAATCAACTACAGTAAATCACAAGCCTCATTTATTAGCTCTGAGGGCCTACCTCCTGCAGATGGAGGAAGCGATTGTACAAAGTATGGATATTGATGATACCAAGGAGCTCCAAGTTCCACACCTGGCTCTGCCCAGGCCAGCACTTGTGCTTTTTTCTGGTATGCCTCTTGATCAGCTTTCATTCATATTCATAATTTTCCTTATTATTTGCCATTTGGTTCCTGAGCGCTTTGTTTTTTCCATTCCCTGGGAGGGCCTTTGATAAGACCTCCCTTTTATACTCTCTCCTTGATACTAAGTTAACATGCACACAATTCCTCTCTGCACCTGTAAATGGTAAAAATGGTTTGAGATGTTACCCAGTGCACTGCAGATCAAGTAGAGTTTCGGCAGTCAGAAAAAAAAAAAAAATCAAAAGTAAAGAAACTGGTGGCCTGTGTTTAAAAGCATGTCAGTTTTGTTCACAAAATCTTTGGGTCTGATAGTTAAGGATTCCATTTTTTACATCACTTTGCAAGTCACATTAGATGTTGAGACTTACTGAGGGTCCCTATAACATTTTTCCTTAAGTTTTAACTCCTTTGAGCCAGCAAAACCCAAACCATCTCAAAAAATCCATCACAAAACCAACCTTGTTAAAACCCCCAAACCCAGCCCAAAAGTCCAAAGACAAAATTGACCCACCCTACTACACTACAATGCTATGATGCTGCTTCACAAAGGACCCAGGAAAAATAAATAAAATAAATCAATTGTTATAAACTGAAAGGGTAACAACATCTGCCAAGTCAGTTTCATACGAAAAAGTAGCTTCTCCCCTTGGTAGTGGAATGATGATATTGTTGTAGTCAGTTAGAATCCCTGACCAAGAGCTGGTTGCTTTTCAGCAACAACAGCAGATGTCTGGAAGTGTTCAGCAAAAGCAAAGCGTGAACACGGTAGGAGAGGTAAAAGGAGAAAGAAGGCTGAAGAGGAGAACTCAAAAGAGGTGTGATTCTTAATAAGAAGATATTAAAAATATCATGTTATGAAGAATATTCATAATAGACACTGCTCTAGAAGAAAATGCACCCAAATAAAAGGGAATACAGTGCAGGAGCAGTTGAAATCAAGGAATAATAAAGCAAATTCTGATAAAGAGACAGTGACAAAAGAGGAACAGCCTGAACTGGATGCAGAAAGAGTCTGAGCCATTGTGTTTACTTTCCTTTTTTTTTTTTTTTTTTAATTCCCCTTTTGTTTTAATAAATAAACAACTTCTGCCTATTCCAAGAAAGAAGAAACAAACATTCAACATTTCAGATATATGTGAAGCTGAAAACTCTGTGAGGCCATCCAGGAACACTGTGGATATGTTGAACAGGGTTCAATGAACAAAATGGATTTGCTCAGACTTCTGTGAATGTCATTGACCTCCACAGGAATGAAAATATTAAGATTTATGATTGCATCGTAAGTGTTCCACCACCACATAGATCAGGAGACCCTTGAATAGATTTTAAAGAGATGAGATGCCCTAATTCTGTTTCTTGCTATTTAAGATACATGGGGTGTGAGGTCATGTTAACTGGTGACAAGCACTTTAGGAAGTGGATCTTCTGGCTGGTGCAATTCCTTCCCAATAGCACAGGGATCTTGAGGGCATTTTGCAACACAGCAGTTGCCAAGTGAAACACAAGAATACCTGTTTCACTGATGGAAGTAGAGAGCACTTCAGTGCTAGTCAGAGAGGTATACCCTAATGTGTTTTGGCAGCTGAGGTAGAGGGTAGAGCAGGGCAAAACACACATGCACACACTCTGATAATGCAAGAAATCCCCCTCATAATTCCCTCTATGATTCTCAGCCAAACAAGTCTTCTTATCGTCTTCAGTTCTGTAAGAGAAAAACACTCACAGCTATGATTCATGCAAAAAGACGGAAAGGATGCAGCTTCAAACACTTATCACTTTGCCTCAAAATTGAAGTAAGATTTACAGAACTCATAATAGCTGAGTTACAAACAATACAAAGGTATTCCAGGCTGCATATGACTTCTGAACATTTAAACTAGGCAATGTGTAATAAATATGTAAACATTCTTTCATTAGTGGGGGGGGCATAGAGCATAATTACAGTCTCTTTCATTGATGATTATTGCATCCACCTATTCAAATACAATGATTTGGGGAGAAGAACAGTACAGATAAATTTTCATATCTGGCTTTAATTAATTTGCAGCTATGTTTTTTTTTTTAAACAATAGTAATTTTTAATCGGGGAACTATTTGACTTGTTTAGGCGTACTATATTTCAGAGCTGCATTATACAACAAAATCTTATGCATCTGCAAAATTGTAACACACAGCTGTTTTGTTGCTTATACTCGATCTTAAAACTGACTGGTTGGAAAATGAAGTTTGTCTGAAAACAATCACTTCTGATCTCATTTAAGTTTACAGAACTCCCTATGAAAGTTTCTCTTATTTGAGCTGAAAATATGATTCACCAGCAAAATAAATGCTATGTTAAAATTGCAAGTCCTGAAAAAAGGGGGGCATTTTATTTTCATTCTTTCCTTGTCCAGTGGTTTTCAACCAAACACCTAGAAAATGTATTTAAGGGCAAAAGACCAAAGCAGACACAGCTGGCTCAAGCTAGAAGGTCAGTAAAGCTGGGAAACAGCTGCATGAATATCTTACACTGATTAGAAGCTGCAATTCTCAGAAAATAAATAATTACCCGAGATACAGGTCAAACTAGTTCTCTGAATGGTGTTTGCTGAATGCTCTTTTAAAGAAATAAAAGCATCAAAAGTTGTTTGCATAACCAGTTAGTTAGGATAGGCTGCAAACAGGGAGCTAAAGTGGTTTTAGTTCACAGAACTAGAGATATAAGGGCAGCATCTTATCTCGAGTAAATCAGTGGCACAGCTTGTGGTAACTTCAAAAAAGGAGTCTTGAACTCAAGAGTAAGGATGGTATTTGTCTCCTAACCAGGAATTCTTTTTACTAATACTAGAAAGAAGTGTTAGAGAAATCCCTAAAAAGTTATGGATTTGGTGTTTATTTAAACAAGGAAAGAAAACTAAAGACATGCTGTGTCATCACCATGTGGTCAATGCACATCATTATGTACATACACTGAACACCAGGTAACAAAATTGAGGCCTGCCATGCAAGAGATAGCTGTAGGTGATGAATGGATCAATGGTTTCCAGTTCCCTATTTAAGAAGACATGGGGAGTAATGCTAGGTAGTATTTAATCATGTTTTGCCCCACCATTTAGTGCTGTGATGTAAATTGACGGTTACCAGCTGCAAGCCTGATGGTGACAAACCAAAGGCAAAGAAACATACTCTCCCATGAGGTTCCTGTCATGCCACCCGTTGCCCCACTCCAGCCGTAATGGCTGAGAAGCTGCAGAGGCACTAACTGGCATATTTGCAAGGGGGTAAGAAGAGATGTAGCAGGCGGTACAGGGGAGAGTACCACTGCTGGTCTCAGCCAAGTGCCAAACAGATTCAGGTGACAACTACAAGGTGAAAGGAAGCAGGGGCAATCTTACAGAAGCAGTTTTCCAGCAGAGAAACTATTAGCTCTAACCAAAGTAAAATACTGTGGCCTGATGTTGCAGGAGGGAATTACAGCTAATGAGGGACGACCCTCAGAGATATGAGGCAAAGATCCCTCCCTAAACCATAAAACACCATTACACACCTACACCAAGATCTTTGTGCAATAAGTTTGTGTGGCAGCTGTTAGAGGAAAAGAGCAGCAACTTTCTTTTGAAAAGAGTCTGTTCTTAAATAGCCCTTCTTAAATCAGAACACCCACCATACTTTGACGGTAGAGTATGAAATGTGAACAAATCAGGAAATTGCCTATTAAATGCAAAAACCTTCCCTCTCTGTTTTGGCAACAAAGCCTGGAATACCACCAGGCACTAAAGAATTAAATTGTGTAAAGGAAAAATAAGGAGACTGAAATGATTGCTGATGGATGTTAGCCCATGAAAATGCATCAGGACAGTTACAAGGAGTACGATCAGCAGCTAACCTTTCACAGCCTCTCTCCTATAACTTCTGCAACTCACAGAAGGTTCACATTGTCATTGAGCACACTGAGCACAAATACATACCATCCAACCAACTGGAATAAACATTTCTACTGATTCCACACAGAAGACAGGGCATGACCAGTATAATTAAGTAATTTAAAAATAGAAAAAACCAGGTTCAGCAGGTTTTAAAGCACAGGACAGAAATCTGTGCTTCTGCATTGTAATAAGTTATTTCTTCTCTAAAGGCAAATGTTTATGATATTATGCCAGTCCATGGGATTGTCTCAATATAACTAGTTCTTCTACATTCAGCACACAAATACATTACTCCATTTTATTCCTATTCAAACAGCAATTTCCCACTATTACAAAATGAGCATACAATGAATCTCATATTGCCCCTACTCCCACAGTGCCTCTTCTTTATACAGAACGAATACAAAATAGGAAAGAATTAAGCTTGTGCAGCCAACTTGTATTCTAACACCTTCTGAGTGCTTGAAAAGTAAATGTCTCCCATTTTTATAAATATATAACCTTCAAATACATACAGATAAAATCCAGATTCCTCTTATTTTTATACACGAATGAAGTTTTAAGGTAAAACTTAAAAATGCAGTGTCATTTAAAATAAAATGTCCATAGCATCTTCCCCTTCTCTTCTCTGCTAGAAAAATGTAATTATAAACTTTATGCCATATCCACTGTTTTGTATATTTTTTAAGTAAAGTACTAGATACAAAAGTTCATTTCAGGCCTAAAAACACCGGTATGATACTATAAAGCCATTAATTCTATATTAAATTATACTACCTTTCATTTATACTATATTCCATTTTAGCTGTGATGGCCCAGTAATTACTACTGATTGCTTCTGATCTCTCACATATGAAAAAGCATGGCTGGTGAATTAGTGATGATAACCAATAATGAGAAGCAAGGGCATTTATACTTTCTCTTTGTACACCATTCAATTGTTCTTAAAAAAGTCCATTATGCTCTGTATTTTACTCCATAAGGCAGATACAACCCATTAAATATATCTTTTACCTTCTATCCTTTTTTCAACAAAGATCACAAGATATTGTCATATTACCTTTTTTCTCTCACTGCACTGCCAAGCTCTGGCCAACCAATTCTGAATTTGCTTTCACTTTCACACATTTATCTGCATACAGTTAGGTGAAAGGTATTATTAATCATATCCTGTTGCTAGGCTACCTGGAGATGTTCATTTAAGCTTAATGTTTCTCTTTGTTATAAAGTGCCATGAGGAACACACAGATCTGAGACAAGAAAACGAACTCGCAGAAGCTGCTTAAAAAATAAAATAAAGACTATCATAAAAGAATACACATTAACAAGAAAAATAATTAAAAAAACCCAGTATAGTCTACAGTTTGCATAGTACAGTTTCATCTGAATATGGATGTTTTAGATGACTGAGATGCACAGTAAGAATTAAAATCAAGGCTCAGCATTCAGCTCAGCTCAGCTGCTGATAGAGCTTTAAAGACACTAAAATGTCTTTATTAGGAATAATTCCATAACGAGAGCATTATCTAATATTCAGTGAAATGAACAGAAACATTTATCACGTACAATTGGAAGAAAAATACCATATACACCTATGTAAATTAGCATACTGCTTATAAGGTTATTGGTATAAGCCAACATGTGAAGATTTACACCTCTGCATATAGGTTCATATTCATTCTAAGCCTTTACTACATTTAAACACAAGACACTTCACAAATGCATTTTGTCAAGAAATGCAACCTGGTGAAATCCCACCACCCATACCCACCAGTCTACATTGTCCCACAGAGGGATGCCATGCAAATGCAGCCACTCGTTCCTGCAGGCCCTCTAGTCTGGAATCTGCCACATCTTGGAAGATGACTTGAGAGAGGTTAAAGTTATGTGTTACAAAGTTTTGTGTAACAAAATAGATTAAGGAGCACAAGACTGGGATGTGATTTAAATGGCTCTTTTAACCCAGTGAGTGGCAGTTGTCCAACTGAATTGGAAAACATAAAGCAAAATTCTAGCACAAACAAGGCTGCATATGATTTTACTCCAAGACAACAGGATGAAGTTCTCTGACTCTCTCAAGGTCTTTATACAACCTGCTACCTCATTTAAAAGTCTGCAAAAAGGCCTTGTTTATGTTATAGCTTTAATCACATTAGTGAAGTGAAGCAAGACAGTCCACCCACACTGTTTCCCTTTCACTCTGCTCCAGCTTGTCTATGCAGAATTAAGGGCAGGTTAACTTACACCATGAAGCTGGTGTACGTAGCTGAAATACACCAGTCTTACTTGGAGGACTGGCCAAAAAAAAGGACATACTTGAATGACCTTCCAAGTATTTTGGGATACTGATACCCATTTTAACCCAAGTGAATGGGAATAAATTTCCTCTCTGTAGGATCCCTTTGCATTACTGAAGATACAAAGCATCCACTTTGAGAGTTTTAATACTTGGCACATAAAGTATTTTATAAATTTTGGCAGTAGCCCTTAAAAAAATAGCACCCATTCAGCACAGTGTGTACTCATAACTTCCTAATTCATCCATTCTGTTGAAATACAAAAATTCTGAATACAAGCATAGACTGGTAAATCTTCTCTATTTCTGGGGAAAGTAAGTCTTTTTTGGAAGTTTTGCCCTGCAAGTGAACACAGTGCTTTGACAAAATGGCAGAAGGCAGTGTTACAGAATTTTCAATACAGATTTCTGGCTTTGATACTGGTTATCGTAGGAAACACACATAGGTGCAATAATGAAAGTAGGCCTCCCCATTTACAGAGTTAAGAAACCAAAAAATTACCTTCAGAGACCAGCAGTGATACTGGACTCCTTTTTTAATTCCTGCTACCTAATGTCTTGGTGCCTTCCAACTAACAACTGCAAACAGTGCCTTTCCTGATTCTTCGTGTGAAAAATAGATATAAAACACTTCTGGGAGACATTACTGCAGTGCATTCATGTGTCAGCACAAGAGATTACAAAAAAATGGTCGTAGTATGGAGGAATAACTGATCTTTCAGAGTTTCCCTTCTTAAAGAAATTATTTCCAATTACTTTAATTTCTGCACTAACATCATAGGCATTGAGAAGTTTGTATTCAGCATTTTCAGAAGTACTAAGCACCAGATTCATAAGTCCCTAATTAAAGATTTTTTTTTAAAGTTGGATTTATGGCATTTCGGTTTTGAACCTGTCTACGGGTTAGATTTAAAGAGATTTTGTTTCAATCAATATTTTATTTATTTATTCTTCATGGAAAAAGACAATAAAATGTTGTTGTCCAAAACAAAACTAAAAGCCAGCAGGCATATTTCCGGCATGTGAAAACATGCGACCTTCGCACAAAGCTAAGGCTGTCTGCCTGGCACAAATAGCGAGGAACTATTTCTCTTCCACACTGCAGAAGTGGCCAGGAAAGAAGCCATGTCAGTTTAGGGAAGGAGACCAAATTATGCTCTGTTAAGTTTTTTTGTTTTGTTTTTGGTTTTTTTTTTTCCTTTTTTTTTAGGAAAAGATGAAGAGGGTTCAATACATGCTTGATAGCTTACAACACACTGGTTATCTTGATCTGGGGAAGAAGTTCTGGCAGATCAAAAATTGTTCTGCTTGCTATACGTGGAGATGAAGCAGCAATTACAAAAGACTAAAAGATTTCACTGAAGTTGAATCGTGACTACTACACAGTTAGGGAAATAGGGAAAGTCATGAGCCCTGATTTACTTCATGCTGCAGCAAGACTGCTACTTACATGCAAATTACCTGGTTTGAAGCTAGCCCAAGGTGTCTCCAATACAGTAAAGTCGCTATTTGTGTATGTAATTTAGAGCACATCATAGCTGCCAAGTATCTAGTTCCTAGCTGTTACTTTTCATCCTTCATATATACTTAAGTTTTGCAGCCCGAAGTAACACACATGCATACAAATCATGTAAGTGACTTGCCCCATATAAAAATATTTTGCATGCAATTATATAAAGGTATCACCAGTTAGATTTAAAAAAGTGAGTTAGATTTGGTTTTAAAAGTGGAACATACCAACCTCATAATGCTTTGGGGATTGAATACTTTTATCTACATCATTACTGACATTGCACTAAAAGTTATATAGATGAAGACCTATACCTCTGTCATTCTTTTTTATGGTAAGTGTACCAGATAGCTGTTTCATCAATGGAGATCTATTCTGCTTAAAATCTTACAAATAAATTGTTTGACACCACAGCATTTTTAAAAAAAATCATTCAAGGAAGACAGGGTTCAGTTCATTTAGATCAAGAATTTATTCAGAGAGAAAAACACCAAGGACAAATATGGTACTGCTTTAAGTTTCCAAGACTATGCTTTCTGTTTTTCCCTAGAAACATCATTTCATCAAGAAGAAGCACTGTCAATGGGGTAGCATTCTGTTGTGAGAAACTCTAACTAAGCATGGCAAATTCAGTAAAGGACACATTTACTGCAGCCCCAGCACCCCCAGATAAATGAATAGAAATAAGTGGATATTTTCTTCCCCAGCTAGAAGATAACTTCTTTTCAGCCTGCAGTGCCTGACACAGGGACCTCATCAATGAAGTGCTGCTGTAGGCAGTGTCACATGGAGTCTTCTGTAGCAAATGAACATTGCAGTAACTTCTACAGCCCTCCAGAATGGCTCAATTCATGGCCAGGGGCTTCTCAAAAAAGCATCCCTCAATCAGGTGTTAGTGAGAATGACTTAAATTACTTTCCTAATGAGCAGGTATTCTTTAAGAACCTAAACACACCACGCCTACTATTTCACTTAATGAAATGAATCACTAATGGGATTAATGAGTAATCCTCCTATTGCTGGTATTTTTAGCGACCAGACTTGACTTGAACTCCTACACTCAGTATTGTATGAACCTTCTTACACCACTATGCTGAGCTTGTAGATTTAGTGCTCACTTCTACAATTTAACAAACATCCTACCTGCAAGTACTCAGTTTTGTGGTAACATCCACTGTGTTGAGGTTCTCCACATAAGTAATGATGCTTTATTTTAATGACACACTTCTCATCTTACAACTTAAATTCACTTTCTGCTCTTCAGCTAAAAATGATCACTTGCCACTTTCTAAGGGCTAAGAACAGCATTTGCTTCACAGGCATTGTCAAGACATCTTTCTGCCTTTGCTGCTTTTTATACTCTTAATTTAACCAGTCAAAGTCTGCTTCCTATAACAATTTATTCAGTCTGTACACACAAGCCCTGTTCTTGTGTGTAGGCTTTCTCTAATAGATTCTCATTTCTCCTACAATACACTCCAAGTCTATTCCCCTCACTCTTTCCTTGGATGTACAGGAGTCCCAACACCTCCTGTCTTGCTAGTTCTGTGCACGCAGCTCAGTATCTTAAGAAGTCACAGTTTCTTGAATCAGAAGTAAGATTTCAGCTAATACCATGAGTGTATTTTCCAGAACTACAGTCCATACACATTTTACAGCAACAACTAGATGTCTTGGCATGCTCCAAGTTTGAGAAGTGGTTCTTTTCTTCCACCTTTAATTGAAAATGAGTTATCTCAAATACAGTTTGTCCTTCTCAACCTTTGTTATCTTTATCCCTCACGAAATATGTCTCCTCATCTGGAAAACTCATTCCACTTGAATTCCACTCTGGTTCCACCTGACAGCATCCCTCTGTACTTTCTGTCCAAACAACCTCTGTTCCACTGGCTCCAGAGATCTGGCCTTGAGATATGGCATTTGAGCTCTGATGGCTATGTACTATCGTTCATACCAGAATAATTGCAGTCTGATCTGATGGTTGTGTTTTAAGCCGTAAATTTTGTAATTAACAGGTAGAGGACTGTAACAGAACTCTTCCACGTAGTAAAATTAGTGCAAAAAAGATTTTTTTTCTCTGCAATACTCTACAAGTATTCTTTGAGATACACTTTAGTTTCAATTATTGTTAACTGCCAAACATGAAGATTATAGCATGGACTACACATCTTCAAATTGTTTATTTAAGTAGCACTGATCACCAGTTTAATTAGTTGTATCTGCAGTGTTGTTTTTCTCCTGATCCTTTCCTTCTCTCCGTATATTTTCAGATTCACAGTACATTTTTTTTCAGTATTCCTCTGTAGCAATTCTATAATTTGTTAAGAATAATGACAATGCAGATAAAGCAAAGGGTTTCAATTTTTCTAGGAAGTGCTGGGCTATAATAGCACCCAAGCATCAATGCACTGAATAAGTGAGAAAAAAATCAAAATAGGACTGCCTGATTAAAAGTATTTTTTAACACAGATTTCAAGAATCAACACCTGTGCTGCTAATACCTGCCTTAAGGTAATGTTCGAAATTCTGCTGAACATCAAATACACAACTTGGAAGTAGGTGTTATCGTCAAACTTCTATAGTGTCCTGCAGATTTTACCAAGCCAAGATGTTCTACTGCTGCTATAGAAAAAGCTAGAGATTTAAGAAAAAAAAAAAAAAGTAAAAGTGAAGTACTGCAAAAATAAAACTCTAAAAAATGGTATATATAAATTACAAGAAAACTTTCCAGCATGTAGGCAGTCCTCTACAGACTATCAAAGACATTCTAATAGGTAAAGGTGAGGGGGTGGGGGGAGAAGAACAACGAAACCAGAAAAGCAACTATCAGAACATCAAGAAATCCACTTTTTATACTATGGCTTCACTGTTCCCAAGAAAGGGAAAGGGGTGTGCCACCATCTTCTGAAGTAAAGAAAGGGGGAAACTTAAAACTCTGTTTGTATTCTGAGGTTTCAAAATCCAGTGAAGAATTTATAAACCTAATAACTTAATGTCCACGTTTAGGATAAAATGAATTTTGTTGTCATTTGCCTCTCCAGTTTCTTTTAAACATGGGGATGGTTTTTACGATGATTTATATCTCAAATATCTTGGAAAGTTTGACTCACTACTAACATGTTTTACCCAAATAATATGTTTTTAAGATGCCAAAATACTGAATGAAGAAACTATTTATGTTTGGAGACACACAAAGACCAAGTATAGAGAGTAATTGCATTGTTTTTATATACCCTCACATTTACACTTCTATGAAGCTGCAAAGAAGCTTAGTAACACACAAAGAATGCAATATAATATAACAAAGCACCTGAGGGTAAGTCCGTCCCTGTTTGTTGCTCTTTGGTTTTATAAGGAGCCACAAAAATACTTTACACTTCATTATTTCTATAGTACCTAGGAGCAAAGTGTACTCTGTTTTTTCAAGTCAGCCAATCAACCATTAAACTACCAGAAGTTAAATCTTTTAATATTCAAAATGTCTTACATTCAGTTCCTCATGCTCCATACATATAACAAGGGTGTGGGAGAACAAACTCTGCAATTACTAGCCAAAAGGAACAAAGCATATTTCTGTCTGCCAGGCCCTCTTAACATCACTTGCAATACTTCACAAATTCTACTTTTTTATATAAAGTTAAAAATATGGCTGACACTATCTAACTCTTGATAAGAAATAAACACCTTTCCTCAGTAAGCATGACAAGATAATGAACTATACCCACTTGTATATAAAAGTAAAACGAATCATTGAACAGTTTTAAATTATGGATGCATATGAGCAGAGAAAACAAGTCACAAACATTTAGTGATAAACCCATCCTGATCTGGAAAGGAAAGTTAGAAGAGGATGGAAAAGGAAAAAAATTATCTGTATCTCTCATCTACTTAAAACAAACAAACAAACAAACAAAAAACCCCAACTTTCTTTGTAGTACATCAACATCCTACTGCATCTCCAGGTCAAAGAGACAAGGAAAAGTGTATGGAATAACAGTGTACATATATTTAAAAATCCTGGTAACAAATGTAAAACAAACAAACAAAAAAAAGGACCCAGAGATTTTTACTGTTTTTCTGTTTAAAACAGTTAATGGAATTTTCCTCTTATTCAGAATTAATACTCTTGCTCTTTGCCAATTTTTTGATTTAGGACAGTTAGTTTTCCTTCTATTTCCCACTGTAGACTCAATATGTCCAGTATTTTTGGCACATTGTTCCATTTAGTGACTCAGTCTGTCTCTCACCACATTTTTTTCCAAAATAAGAAGTGTGGGCATTACCTGCAGAAAATGCTGAGCTATTAAGGTCTTCATGAACAAACAAAAAAGCTGGTTTTGTTAGAATGACATCTCCATTTTTACCATGTGAGGTGGAGCCATTTTTTTGTCTCCTAGTGCCCGTCTGTGAGAACAATAGAGATCTTCAAAATTATAAAATAGCTCACATATCTCAAGCCAAGCACCAAATGGTTGGCATTAGAAAAAGATAGAACAATACTCAAAGCAAAACCCCACTCGACTTCTAATTAAGGTTGGTGTATATAAATCTTCAATATGATTTCATGCTCTGTAACTTAACTAGTAAATTTATTCTGCTCATGGTTTCTAGGTACAGACTTCTCTGAACTTCAGTGTGAATGGAGAGTGGGCATTAAAATCCATAGTTTCAGCTGCCATGAAATCAAAAGCACTGAATACCTTCCTTTCGTCCTACATCACCAAGCTAAACAGATATGGAACAAGCATGCAAAGAAATAAATAATAGGAAATTGGCTTCAGGGATCAAATACCATTTATTTTTAATTTAAGGACAAAATTAGTTGTCCTATGCAAACAAAACTGCTGCTGCAACAAAGAAGGTCTGTGTGATGACATTACTTTGGACAGCACAAGAAGATATGTACAGAGAGCCATGCTTTGCATCTTTGACCACTGGTAAGAATGTGTAGTGTTTTTTCCCCACTCTGATTATTGGTATAACTGGACTCCTTTTTCATTTTAGCTTATATTGTAAACAATAGCTTTTTAAGTCTTTTTGGTACAAAAGAACATCCTAGCCATAAATCATTACAACATTTACATAAAATGAGGAGGTAGTTTTAGTCTCTTGGGTGCAGATAAGCAAAGGAAGTTAATACATTTAAGCCAACCTGCTTTCTTTATTTATTGGTGCCTGTTGGTTATGAATTTTTTTCTCTCCTACTTTAATATACCTTATTATATGTAGCTGTTGGAATTAAAATTATAAGAAAAGAACATTCTGCCGGAGGGATTGCAAGAAAAATGGGGGAACAAAAAGAAACAGTGAATCTGTCAAGCTCAGATAAAAAGAATGCTCAAAGAGTTATGGGTGGTAGTGTGTATATTATACAGAAAATTTAACAATTTTGTCTTGGGAAGGTATTTTCTTGATAATAGGAAGTATCTGTCGCCATGTCAAGTTGATGTGTTAAACAACACAAATTACCAGCTCTTACACTGCATTTTCCACTGTCTTTGCTCCACTCTTTAGAACAATCTCTCACACAATTGAGCAGTTTATAGCTCAATTATGTAGAAAACACAAAAAAATCCATACATGTCTCTATTAGGCTCAAAGACACCCCATCAAAATTGCATCTACTTTGTTTTTGATAATGAGAGGCAGCAAAAAGGGAGATAGAACATGGTAAAAAGTTATTTGCAGAAATATTCAGACTCTGTTAGCACTTAATCTACCCAATGCAAAAGGTTTAAATATTAATATTAACTCCACAAAGTAAACATGCAGATCTTTGATATGTAAAGAAGAATATATCAGGTCAATGAAACAGCTCTCAGTTAGATCACTGTGGTCAGCATTAATACTTTAATACAAACAGCATATCTTCTCCCATGACGCCTTTGGAGAGCATGGATGCTGAAATACAAGACTGTAAACTTTGTACACATTTCTAGTTTAAATAAATTGCATTTCCCTCCTTTTTTGACTCTTAAATATGTGAATACTCAAATTATATACAACTGCCTTACAGATATCACCATAATATTTATTAGAAGTCTAATTTTTTAGAAGTCTAATTTTTTAGAAGTCTAATTTTTTAGAAGTCTAATTTATTAGACTTTCAAATTAAATATTTTATATTCTCTAATATTTAAGATCAAGCAATAAACAATATATTTGTTGAGGGTGTTGTTTTTGTTTGTTTGTTTGTTTGTTTTTTAAGTTTTGCCTTATTAGGCCAAATAGAAAAGGACATACAGACCCAGAAAATTTGAGACGGTGAACAGAGTCGGATTCTAAATGCAGTAAACTAAATATTCGTACTGACATACTGATTAGCAATAGTTCTAGGATAAGTAGGAAAATGTTTTTATAGTTCAGATTTTATGCACCACCTACCTGCTTTTCAACCACAGCTTCTGGGACTGTATACAGTGACCACTATAATTTACAAGAAATCATTTTAGCTGACCAGACAATACATTTTGATAATATAAATGAATTGATAGAAAGAATTTGGAAACAATGAAAGCGGAGCATAAATCTCGAGGAGGGGAAAAATTGTGTTTTAGGATTAAAATCGTAATGACTCAGGTCTTCAGAGTTACTAAGACATGATGCAATAACGAGAATTACTTCTTACTGTGAGGAATGTTCTGTTGGCTTTGTAAGGAAAGGACTCAAAGCACACCAAACATGACACAAGCCTCTATTGAACCTATGATGCAATGTCCCTGTTAGTATGGGATTCAAATAGAAGAAGAAGCCTTCAAAGTAGGACCTGGCATCAACTCTGTTTTGTAGGCAGGGAACTAAGGCATAAGTTTTCTGTATTGTTGAATATTTCTAAGTCTATGGCAAGCTCAGACAGAACATGTTATCTTCCACTGCATCTAGGACCTTGATTAAAAGACCACCCTTCCTCCCACAGGAAAGGGAGGCAAAAGAGTCTGAAGCCATAAATCTCTGAATTTCCTCTTTACCTGGTAAGCATATTACATGTCAAGCAAAAGCCATCTACCTGCATGAAACAGAAAGAAATATCCTTGATATATAATGGCTGAAGGAGGGTGCAACACACTATATAACCCTTCTCCTTGCAGCATTTAATGTGGCAGGTCTATTTTGCATTATTTTCCCCCTCCTTTACTCACATAGCAGCACCTGAACTGGTCTTTCAAAAGGATCTTAAAATGAACTTGAACTAAAACTGAACTTGTCCTGATTTTGGCTGGGATTGAGTTAATTTTCCTCCTAGTAGCTGGTACAGTGCTATGTTTTGCTTTTAGTATGAGAATAATGTTGTTATTACACTGATGTTTTCAGTTGTTGCTAAGTAGTGTTTATACTAAGTCGAAGATTTTTCAGCTTTTCATGCTCTGCCAGCAAGAAGGCTGGAGGGGCAAAAGTTGAGAAGAGATATAGCCAAGACTGCTGACCCCAACTGGCCAAAGGGATATTCCATACCATATGACATCATGCTCAGTATATATACTAAGGGGAAAGCTGGCAGAGGGCCACCGTGTGGGATCTATTTGGGCATCGGTCAGCAGGGGGGGTGAGAAACTGCATTGTGCATCACTTGTTTTGTATTTTGTACTTCTTTTAACATTATTACTATTTTCTTCCTTTTCTGTCCCAAAAAAAGCTGTCTATTTCTCAACCCTCAAGTTTTCCCACCCCTACTCTTCCAGTTCTCTCCCCCATCCTGCTGCAGGATGGAGTGAGAGAGTGGCTGCATAGTGTTTGATTGCTGGCTGGGGTTAAACCAGGACAGAACTACCCAATGTACAGAGGATTAACTAAGCTAAGGAACCATGGAAGAACCTGGCAAACCTTTGCAGTTTTATATAGCTAGCAATATGAAACCCCTTTCTATTCTTGGCTAGATTTCCTTCACACACCCTCTTTGAAAAGTTTATATGGAGAGAAGAACACAAACTGTAGTACCTCTAAGGGGTATTCACAAGGCTAATTTTAGGCAGAGGAAACCAGCCTCTTTCTAGACTCTTTCTTAAGCCCCTGGAAAGACAGTAACTCCGCAGGAGATAGTCAGAAAAAGCTAATTAAACTGGATTTGTAATTAGAACAAAAGCCCATTTGAAACTTCAAAACCAATCACACACCTGCACCTGTACCTGCCTGCTCGTAACTGATTTTTAGGTTCACCCAGACATATGTTCCTGTTTCTCCCAGTCTGCCCATGCTCCAAACAACAAATATTATTAGCTCTCTGGCCCAACCTTAGTCCAATCCACTGTGTGTCACCAAACCCACTGGCACTATACCACAGGAGAGACTGAGACCTGAAGTTATCTTGGAAGGCAGAGTCCTCCTCTCCATCAACCACACTGGTCAGGAAGATCAATCAATTGACATTAACACTTCTTTTTCAACTCCCTCCAACATGTCTTGTCTCCTTTTCTCCTGTATTTCATGATTCATATCTCAAGTCTGAATGCAAATTGCGATTTGAAATCTCTTTGCCTCTTCCTAGATGAATCTCCATACACAATTTACAAAGACTTACATAAGCCCCCTTAAACCAACATAAAACTTCTCCCTCAATCCTTTATCACCACAATTGTCTAACAGGCATGGAAGAACTTGACCTTCTGCAGTTAAATTCAGGGTCAAATGATGTTACAACCATAATCTATTAATGTCCCAGGCTAAAATACTACATCAAAGGTCCTTTTTTTTTTTTTTTTTTTTTTTAAAATTCCTTAGTACCTGTAAGAGGAACAGCACGTACCTGACCAGGAAGAGGAGCACCATCCAGCACATAACTACTTACACTCATGAGTGTCCAAAGAGACTCATTTTGGAATTCTATAATCCAGAGCTGAAAGCATTCAATTGTCTTGGTCGCAACAGCTCTGTCATGTTCAGTATCATGTGGGAAACATGCTACAATGTTCTATCACTCAAACCCAAAATACCTCAAACTTTTCAGACTAAAAGTGAGCTATGGAAGTGGTCTTATTTGCTTAAAGCATGAAAAGCATAACACTGAAGCAAGTTGACATTACCCTCATTTCCATAAACCACTGCATCTACTGACTGACACTTTGCGAGTTAAGCAAGAGAGGAGTCAAATTCATACTGGCACTTCTACTGTCGGGCAAAAAAGTATGAAGCATGCATAAACCTGTGGTCCCATCTACTGCTTGTCACTGTATCAACGAAAATCAAGCGTATATGTCACTTTCTCCTATCCATTTGCATTATACATACAGAAGGCGTGATGCTCTGTATCTTCTCAAATGCTGTTTTATATTCAACAGTGAGCCTTTACTGTTTCAGAATAGTACCCACTAGGACAGGCTGTTTGATAGAAACTATCAGGCTAGAACTCATCCTCAAAACAGTTGCTGTGTGTTTAGGTGGCAGCTACACTTGTGTTTTTAAATGAACAAAATGTTTGAACTTCCGCAGAGATTCAGCAACCTGAAATACGTGTTATTGCATCTCCTAATTGGATGGTTACTAAAAAGAAACCTGACGGCTTCTTCCTCCTATAAAATTTACTCCTGAAGAAGGAGATATTTTTGTATAAACGTGAGATTCCTCCAAACAACAAATGCATAAAAGAAAGAAATAACAGAGTGAGATGGCTTATATTCCTTCCAGAAAGCTTTAAAATGTTTGATTAGATCTTCTTTGGAGATTATTTAATCTGTGACTGCATATTGTCTTTTTCTCACTTTGAGGAATTGAATTAAAAAGAAATGTGACCTCTATCTAACAGTTTCAACAAAAGATAGTACAGTTTCTATCAGAAAATATAACTTAGTAGAATTATAACCCTCACAAGTTTGATAAAGGATGGAGAAGACTGATTTTTATATCAGACTCTCCACCTCATGCTTCAATAAACTACATAGGCAGACTTTGCTCACAAAATTCTGAGGACACTTCATCTCAAATCAGGACTTAATCAATTAATGTTGCAAGGTGTCTTTATGGGAAATCTTTATGAGAAATCCTTCTT
>NW_020955408.1:326218-386779 GCF_003031625.1 Empidonax traillii | reverse complement strand
AGTTTGATAAAGGATGGAGAAGACTGATTTTTATATCAGACTCTCCACCTCATGCTTCAATAAACTACATAGGCAGACTTTGCTCACAAAATTCTGAGGACACTTCATCTCAAATCAGGACTTAATCAATTAATGTTGCAAGGTGTCTTTATGGGAAATCTTTATGAGAAATCCTTCTTTAGAGGACAGACTGCAGAATATTTGCTAAGAGTCTATGAAGTACTGTACCTAATTAAAGAAACTATATTTGCTAAATACATTGATACATTATCATTTGCCTTCTCACTCTTAAATTCAAATTCAGTAATCCATAATGCTTCTCCAATATATCAGCATGATTTTAACAGGCCTTTGTTACAGCTGGTAAAAACCTCAATTATTCTTCTGGAGAAAATTTTGACATCATATTTTTTTTTCCATTCTTGATAGGACACTGTATTTAAACTACACATTTTATATTTCTTTTAACCAAAGAGTTCCTGAAAAAGGAAGCTCAGGTATTAAATAATGCAGTTTTTACATTTCTTATATTTTTCTTTGAAATAAACAATAAAAAGCCTCTCTTTTTTTTTGTATTTAAAAATCCAGTAAAAATCATTCTGAAGATTTTTAAATCAACTCAACATTAATTTATTTAATTATTATTTTTCTGGGATGTAGAAAAACCCCATATGCTTATAAAATTATTTTTAAAAGTCTTTACAATTTCATTTTCAATTTTTTTTCAAGTGTAAACTCTTGTCAGGAAAATAAGTGAAAATTTTTAGGTAAGTTAATGTAGGCAATTGCCACTACTTAGTGTTTACAAAATTTTTTTTCCATTCATGCATCCCTCTCAGCTGAAAAAAAATCATTCAACAGAGAGCATTTGACACTACTGCCATCTTCCCCATAAATTATTGACTAAGACAAGAACATTGAATTTTTGTGTGCTAAAATTTAGGCAGCAGTTTCATAGTGAGAACACCCTCAGCTGCTGTCAGATGCTCAGTTTCTCCAAGCTGAAGAGGTGAATTGGCATACCTATACCCACTAATGACAGACAGCTCTTCTGAGATGAAGTGGCAGCAGGTTAGTTCCTCTAAGCAGTTGAAAGGGTGACGGCAATAGCTTCACAAACACTGTCTAATCATTATTCTGCTCCCAAAGGTGTTGCAGCTGATTGATACACTAAAATTTCATTCTAGATGGTGATACAAAAACCCAAGCTATCATACAATTCTATTTGCTATCCTTACCCAGCAAATGTTTTGCCCAACTCAGACTGTCAGCTCCACTTCTAATCACTGTACAAGCAACGTTAAGCAAACGTGGCATTTGGAACACTTGATGCTTTCTATAAAAAACCCCAGAAATCCTCACTTATTTCCCTTCCTCTCAATCTTAGGCACTAAGGGATGTATGTTTTGTCAAATGCCTGGTAAAAATATCTAATAAAAACCTAATAATTTCATTCATGTTATTGACCTAATTGGCAGAGAAGTGCAGTTCTACTTGTTACTCATTAAGAAAAAAATATACTAAACTTCGTCTTATGGAGAAAGTCCATTATATCCAAACCCCCTTCCCTTCAAACATCTATCCAATTGCTGATCTGCTCTTAACAAAATTTCCTTCTTGAAAGGCAATTTATTTACACATGTGGGAAGTCAATCCCAGAACAGTTGTGAGTACAGTTAAATAGATATCTCCTCCCCTCTTTAAAAAAAAAAAAATTGAAAAACAACATTTTGCAAGTTACTATTGTTCCTTTCATAAGTACAAACCTGAAGTCATACAATCATTCTTGACTAGTTTTTGCTAGAGAAAAGCACAGAAAAGTAACAAAAATGTAAAAAAGTAGCCAAGATGTTCTGCTGAGCCAATCATACATTAGTAACTTTTTTATTTTATGATCAGTAAAAGATCTTCCTACTGGGACAGAAATATGGTTTAATTATTCAATGATAACACACTCTGGGGAATACTTCCATATAATTAAAGAGCATCATGGGAAAAATGCTACTGGGAGTATCCAGTATTCAAGCTGGACGCTCTTCAGCAGAGGAATCCCAAAGGAGAGGCTCCAGTTAAGATGATATTGTACAAACTGATGAAAGAAGAATAAATCAGGGCTACTGAAGCCATCTCGAATACAGGAAGCCACTAAATTATAAAAGAAAGGGCAAAGAAAATTCTCGGAATGAATATTATAAACCTCTCTTGTTTACATAGTCTAGATGCTGTTGCAGAGACCTTTGGACCTGACCTGATCCACTTTTTCTTCTTCTCTGCTGAAGAAAATTGGCTTCATAAGCCTCTACTTGGGATACCTGAAGCTAGAAGCAACCTGATATGTCTTATGTGGCAGAGGGTGATCACCTTGCTACCATACTTCCTTATCTCAAGTAACATTTCTCTTCGAAACTTACAATTTGCAGGTTTTAACAGTCGAAATGCCTTCCCTCACTGGTATTCATGGCAGGCTAAGGCTAAGTTATTATATCCTACAAACATTCCTCACTCAAAAGTGTATTTATGATACACTTGATTATACTGGCCTCCTCTTCAGAAAAGAAAATAGGAGTACAATTTGTGCTTTTTTCTTGTACTTGTTTAGTTTGTCAGTGCCAGGCATTTTTTCCCTGAGGGCTGGTTGTCATACCACCAAACCTATTTTACCTCCCCTTCAGCCTCTGCCTTCCCTCCCTTCCATCAGTCCTTTTTCCCTCGTTTCCCAGCTCCCAGCATTACAACGTTACAAGGCCTCCACATTAAAAAATGCTTACTGTTACTTTACATTAGATGTTTAGATACAAGATTAGGCCCTCGTTTCCCTACAACAAATATTTTATTAGTAGCTGGAAAACACTCCTAGATAGGTACAGTTTCAAGTGAACATTTCTGATTATACAGTATTTGGCATTGCAATAAGTGCAAATATACTTATTTGCTCCAGTTCTATGGCTATTTATTGAAGAAAAAATGTGACTGTCTGAGGCAATATAACTACCTGAAACATTACCTCTATGTCACAAACACTTGTTGCACAAGTGCACTATCACATCAGGGGAAAACAAGAAAAGCCAAAGAAAAAGAATACTTAGAAAGAAAGCAGGAACAGACACTTAGGTACTTTCAGTTGGTCAAACCTTAGTGTTGCTCACATACACATAAAAAGATCTTTGCCAAGAAGGTTGGCACTTCAGCCAATGATGATGCTTCTACTGATCACACAAGTGATCAATAGAATTAACAAGGGGTTATCATAATATGAGAAGATATTTTCATTTCTCACCATAAAAACAGATGCTATTCCTACAAATCCAACTCTTTAAAACCTCTACAAACTGCAGCTGCATTAGCTCCTTCCAGAAACTTGGAGGGCAAGAAAAGAAACATCAGTGGGAACTGGAGTTCTGGAAAAACCTGAAATGTCAGAAGTTTTTTGAAAGCAAAACCACAGTTTTGGCCAGGACAGTCATAACGCACCTGCAACATTAATTCTACATCTCCTGCCCTTCAGAATGGCTGCCTGTGTGATGACAGCCTTCTTTTGGTGGCGTTACTGGAATACGGATTAATGGTAGAGAATTTAACTAATGAATGATATGAGAGAAACAACACAGTTAAAGGACGAAAATATTCTAGTTTTTCTCTGCCATTTTTTTAATATCTCGTTTTTTCCCTATGGCTTACCTCAGGGGGAAAACTGTAACAAAGTACATTTGTTAGTAAATGTGTCAGCTTCAAGAAACACATTACTGAGCAGACTGAATAAGCATGTTTGGTTATTTCTTGGTTCTTTGGGCCTTATGGGGGGATGAAACCAAAAAGGTGCTATGCTACTAGTTCTAGAGTTAGATATTCTGGCAGCCCTCTGAATCAGGTGAAATACCTGGTCTTCAGGCCCAAATGAACACTGAAAGGATAGCAAAATTGTGCAAAATAAACATCTGACTTCCACCAAGTAATTAATATGATTGCCTTGAATGGCTACTAGTCCACAAGGATTAACTAATTCAAAATAAAATTGATTAGATTAAAATCTAACTTTCCAGAAAGTCAGTTATTTATTTGTGGTGCTCATTGGTCATCACACACTAGTCTTTGCTTAAACTGATTCCCCAACTGTCATTCAACAACATTTTATTTATAGCATATTAATGCCAGCTGCCCAGTATGCACATTTGGAGAGGCAAGGCTGAATCTACTTGCCAAGAATACCTTGAACCCACCTGTCATTCACAGCATCTAGTAGCTTCATCTGATTATATCTGTATGTACATCAGTCTTAAATCTGATGCCAGTAGAGTTTTGTGATATGATGTGATCAATCGTAACTTAAGAGGTAGAACACCTTAGCTATTTGCAGATTAATTCTACCAGAAAGGAATTTCTGCTGAAAGGTTAAATAAATCATGAAGTATTTATACCTCACTGCAACTACCTCAGTCTACATAAGCCCCAGTCTCCTACGCCTGTTCACCTTCAAAATAGACACATTGAAGTGGAAAGACTGTAACAGAAAAGAAGTAGGATAAAATTAATTTTGCCATCTGTAAGAGGATAAAGCAAATTTAAAAAAAAATCCCCAAACTACAATAATCATGCCTGCATTATTTGTTATATTCCACATATACTTTGTGTTACCCCCATCATCCCATGAAACTAATTTGAAATTCAGGAGCAAAGCCAGGGGTTTTTTTTAGAAGTTTATCATCACCTTCTATCTGCCACTGGTCTCAAGACTGCGATGGCAAATCTTTAACACAAAATCACACTGAGGAATAAGAAAAATCATCAAATAATTTTTGTAAAAATTTTTTTTACACTTTGTTGCTTCATTGGATATAATTTAATCAGGGGCCAGTATTCCCACTATCACTTTAATGGTTCCGCTACTACAAGCAATTTCTTTAGTGCTTAGGAGTCTATTCAGATCAAGTTGACTTTATTATTACATTAATAATTCAGCAACTCCCACAGCAAAAGAGTAAAAGAATGAAAACACATCCAAGTAAATTCCCACCCCTCTACCAACCTCCCTAACCTGTTTCTCTCCCTCCCATCACAGAACATGGCAGATTTGTTTCTTCCCCAGTGTCAGAATTTTACATATTGAATGACCTCTTTGAGGACTGCTAGTAGGTAAAAAAGGTTAGACAACTTGAGAATCTTATATTCCTATGGAAATTTCAGTTTCTAAGGAAAACAAGTATCTGCCACCTTTATTAATAACTGTTCTGTAGAGCTACTCAGCTTGAATGTTTCTAAATAGCTTATAAATCAAGCTGAAGTTCATGAAAAGTCTTGATTCTTTGGCCCTACATCAAGAACAGAACTGCATTCTGGAAAGTGTACCATAATTCTTGACCTCAGTTACAGAGTTATCTTAAAGCAATGACATTTAGTGAATTATATGCATAATGTTTAAAGTAACAGGCTGCATTTTACACAAAATTCGAATGTCATGACCTGTGTCAACAGATTGTAGCCCATTAGTTCTCAGTAGTGGACAAGGCATACTTGATGCCTTGCATTAATGAATCTTAAAGGAAAGCAAGAAAGAGCCAGAAACAAAGAAAAATAAAATAAAAAATAAAATTAATGCATTTATGTACTGTCTTTATTTGCATTGGTAGGATTCCCTTGAAAAGTGTACTGTAATACTTTAATATACTGTAGTATGTAGTTTTTAAATGCAGTAACATTATCGCAACAGATTCCACTGCATTATTTCTCCACTAAATGTTCTTCCAGAAATTAAAAAAAAAATAAATTTGCACTGATGAGCAGAGCAAAAAGTGAAATTTCATTTACCCAGGTTTATTAAGCTTTTGCTAACTAAAGCTTCTCCTTCAGCTTTTTGCACTATTGTGAGGCCAAAGTCAAGAGGAATAAATTTGAAAAGAAACAGGGCTCAAGGATATTTGGTGGAAGAAACCAAAAGCTTCCATGACTAGCAGCCATTCATTAACTAAAGAGATACAATTTTTCATAATCCGCTTCTGTCACCAAAGACCTCGGCAAAAGACAAAGCTGGTGGCCTTTCCCTTTCCAGTCCCTAACAATAAAAGCTTTTTGGCACTCTGCTATTTGTATCCTCCCTGATGTTGTGCTCTGCCCAGTCGAGTAGCTGACCCTCCCAGGAGGGGCAGAGCGCACACGCCACTGTATTTTCATGCCCACTGAAATGCTGCTGAAAGCAGCCACAGCAGACAGCTTTTCCAGCAAACAAGAATGGTGGGAATCACACTGCAACTCCCAGCCAGGCAGAAAAAACACTGTTTGCATGTCACAGCAAATGGGTGTCTTCCCTGGAGATCCACGGCCCCCATTCTATCCCAAGAAAGCAAGACCCTTGTTCACACCACATGCACAGGTGGATGCTTGGGAACCATCAACCACTGCACAAGAGCAGGAAGGTACTTTTCTTTTTAAGCAAAGTGGGTATCTCCCACCTTTACCATCCTTTGAAAACACAGTATGGTTATGCAAAGTCAAAGTAACCTCTCATGACATACACCTCTGAACAGCAGAAAAACTATGAGGTTTTGGCAACAATTCAGGAATAACTGTGTTTCCCCCCCTTCCCAGGTCTGTATGCTCTTTCAAAAAGTTTAAGCAAGAATATAATCAAAACTGCCTTTGTACACGCTTACTATACTTATTATTTCCTGTTAGACATATTTTCTTTCCTTAACAGAGCTATTTTGTGGATGAATGGTGAAGGATCAGGCACTGATATTTTCCTGTTCAATGCAACTGAATGCTTCCAGCTGCAGCTAACAGAACTCATGCACCATATCTCCCTAGCTGATCATAATCAAAACCAAACACCTCCAAACCCTCATTTCTCTTGCAGTATAATTTACTGAGGGGCAGCATGCACATACCTAGGGCCTCGCTGCATAGCTCCAAACAACCCCAAGTTCACATAAGCTCTTCCCATGTGGTATGCTTATATTAAGCCTAGATTATAAAATATCTGTGGCAGAAAGTATTACAAGCTTTTAACAGCTTATTCCTCCACCTATGCCCTTACACACATACATAGAGCTGGGCAAGTTTTTCTATTGTTGGATTATAATTGGTACTGAAATGACCCTCTCCATTCCAATCACATTAAATATAAAATCAGTCAACACCTCTTCTTTCACCTGGCATTTGCCCACAGTGAAATTTTAATATTGGTTCTGATTATTCCTAACCTTAGGCTGCTGATCTTCATTTACTTTTTTGGATTTTACCCAGTGTCCATGACATGCAGAAGACATCCCCTGAGGTGCACGTCAAAATTTGTGGCTATTAGGCCATCATCTGTTATGTTCTGCAGCAATGAAATTATTTGCTAGGAGACAAGTTTTCAAAAGCCAATGACTTACTTTCTGAAGAATTTTCCCCCCTCCATGTTGTCTGCTTGGATCATAGAGGTTTTTGAGTATGGGAAGTGAACTCCTTACAACCATTGCCTCAACACTGTATCCCACTCCTGCCATTCCAGGGACTTCTGTGCTGCAGGATCACTGAACAAAAAAACCCAAAACAAACCCCAACAAAAGCCAAAATCAAAAACACCCCCTCTCCCCCCAAAAGTCCAAACAAACAAGAAAACAACAAAAAAGCAACCAAGAAAGAAAGAAAAAAAAAAAGTACTCTTTTGGAAAGGGCAAACTTTGACCTAGTACTGTTTTTTTTTTCTTAGAATATTACAGCACTGTAAACAAAACAATTATCATTAACATCCTCAAAAAAAGAAAAAAAAATAAACCCAAAAGAAGATGTCTATCATTCCTCAGATTTTTGATAATTCATGTCACTATCTCTTGTAGATTGCGTCCAGTGTAGCTCCTAAGAAGCATGGGGATAAGAGACAAAAACTGTGCCTACTTAGTCTGATTTTGCTAGAGCTATTCACTGTGTATTTCTGCCAGAATCACGTGAATGAAAGCTGAACGGTCAATATGAATAAAATCATTTGAAACAACAAAGCTGGGAGGAACAAATGGTATTTGCTAGCAGGTATCACACAGGTTTAATAGAGGTCAGTGATGGTCTTGGATACCGTTGCTGTGGGGAAGCTCTCAAAGTGGTACAGAAACAATCATTTTTGGTGGATGTGAGAGGGACTGGGAGGAGTGACAGTTCCTAAAGAACTGTAGAGAATAACATTTTCTAGGTTGCACGCCCTGCCAACTACAGCTTTCCAGGCAGTGCAGAATGCTGCTGTACATCTTCACTAAATAGAGATCAAACCAATCAAAATCCAAAGCAAATGGATGTATCTGACTCCCCATCACTTTACATCAAGTGAGGCTCATACATGCCTCGGAAGAGTTACATCTGTATACCGGGCAATGCTTAAAATACAGCATATTTTGCAGTTTTCTTGAGTAATGAATATTTACTGTTTTATGAAGAGTCTTCAAGCTGAGTTGATCATTGACCCTGATTTTGGTTAGAAATGAGAAAATCTGGGAGGTTTTGGGGGGGAGTTGTTTGTTTATTTGTTTTGGATTTTGTTGTTGTTTAAATATAACATTTTTTAGAACCCAAATAGCTCCCCTTTACGGCTGAAGACAGTAACATTCACTCCCACAGATACAGCCACAAGGCTCAAGGTCAGACGAACTGTGAAGAAAAACACTATATGCTGATGTTTCATGAATCTTCCCAGTTTTAAACTGACAGTTATGAAATGCTGTCTACAGAAATATCGCAAAATGAAGAAACACTCTTTTTCTTTGAAAATGCCTTTAATATACTAAAAAAAAATGCAAAAAGTGAGGCAGTTGTCTGAAGAAGCAGGGACCCAAACTTGAAAGCCAAGCCAGCATCCTTGCTGCTGTGAAACAGTGAATACCTCTAAAAATAATAAACCTCCTGCAAATAAAACAAGGTTTTCCACATTTTAAAAAAAAAAAGTTCAAGGCACTTCTCTTCTTCCTTGAACTTTTTGATCCATGACATACATCACGTTTTTTCCAGCTAAATGATACACATCATTTGTCAGACATTAATCCCTTGTATACTGAAGGGCTCCCATTACTTAAAATCTGTTAGCATCCTGATCTTTAAATGTTTGTTTCACACATGTTGCAAGATGATCAGAATTATCCTGAATTTATAGCAATAGACTATTTACAGTAACACCAAATGAGTGAAATGGAAGAAAACGACAGAATCAGTGGTTTTTGAGTCTAAATACCAAAACAATTCTTCTATATAAACTCATCCCCTAGTATCCACATAGCTGACTGTGGTAAAAGGATAGGTTTTCCAATAAAATATTTCTGCTAGGATAGGTTTCCCAATAAAATATTTCTCCTACTAGCAGTCCCTACTCCCAAAAAAGAAGGGAAATAAGTGGGATACTTCAATATACATATGCATACAAATATGTATATACACACTTTTAAAATAAATACCAGATTTTAAAATTTAATTCCAGTAAGAAACCAAAGGTTTCCCTTGGAATTTTGCAGAGACCACACCACTTGTTCTAACAGGACTGTTTGTAATCAAGCTACATATCAAAGCAGTTTAACATCAGACACAGAGGTAAGCAGCCTTAAATGTACTCCAGCAGCAACGACTTGTTCTTTTGAAAATTTGCAGTGCAATTAGGAAAAACAGAACAAGTCAGGAACAGAGAACCTTTCATCTTTTCATTATAACTTCTAGAGAGTAAGTCATGACGAACAGCTGAGGGAGCTGGGGTTGTTTAGCCTAGAGAGAAGGAGGTTTGAGGGAGACCTTATCACTCTTTGCAACTACCTGAAAGGTTGTAGCCATGTGCGGGGGCGGCCTCTTCTCCCAGGCAACAAGTAACAGGATGAGAAGACAGCCTCGTGTTGCGCTAGCAGAGGTTCAGGTTGGACATCATGAGGAATTTCTTCACAGAATGGGTCATTAAGCACTGAAAATGACTGCCCAGGGAGGTGGTGGAGTCACCATCCCTAGAGGTGTTCAAGAAATGACCGGGCACAGCACTCAGTTTTATGGTTTAGTTGACAAGGTGGTAATCGGTCAAAGGTTGAATGTGATGGTCTTAGAGGTCTTTTCCAACCTAAATGATTCTGTGATCGCAATTTTTTTCTACTTTTACTTCTAAATGATGACTTGCCAGGTGAAAAATACCTCTCCAGCTTTTCTGTTTTGTAAGGCTATATATATGTCTTAAATACAGAAGAAAGAGTATATTCAGATGTCCTCACTATAATTAAGCTATGTGCTACACTCTTCTAGAAGCAGACCTCTGTGATCTAGGTACACACGAAGTTGTGTTGTTTGTCAAAAGCTTACATACAATAATACACAAAATGTCATCAGCTTCCACTCAAACATGCTATTGAATATATAGATGACAGAAGCCTTCGAACCTCATCCCACTTAGTTTCTTTTATATCACCAGAACATGGAAGCTAAATACCACAGGACTAAAACATACCACCAACTCTGAAACACTCTTTCACAACACCAACAAAGTAAGAGAACGGCAGGAATTTCTTGCAAGACTGAAGGATTTCCAAAATTAGATGCAACTTAGCTATAGGAATGATAAAAGTAAAATGAATGAAATGCAAGATTGAGGGCTACTAAACAGCCACATCTGGGAAGAACATCTTCAAAAACAGACGAATACAGCCTTAAGTGTTATATACTGCAATATGAAATTTTAACTTCTTAAAGCTTCTAGGGTTTGCAACTGCTGAAGACAGGGTGAGACGCTACAATCTCTAGCTCAGAAAACCATCTTTCCCTATATTTAGCTTCTATTTGTATTTTTACACCATTACAGTTTGAGAAAGTGTACATTTCCACCTGTTTCTTATTATTTTTTTTCCCGCGAAGACAATTGTTCTCTCCCTGCAGCTCACAATCACTGAAAGCTGAAGGGGAAAGGAAATCCTGTGTAACCTGTGTTATATGGTGATATTGACCCAATAAAGTTCTGTAGCATTTCTGGGACTTCAACAACCCTGTAACTGTTCACCAAGCAGCATTTACTGATCCTATGGAATTCTCTTTCTTTTGTGCTGCAATTCAATAATGGGGCAGATTTAAAAAACAAAAACAAACAAACAAAGAAACAAAAACACTTTATTCAGAGAACACAGCATATTCTGACCAGAAGGGTAAAACCTAAAAACACCCAGTCTCATTAGAACAGCCTCATTGGTAGCTGGGCATTTTAAACCAGGAAGATTTGTTTGCAAAATTGGTGATGTTCTCCAGAACAGTTAGCAAGACTCCCATAAACTACCCAAGACTTTGAAAACAGAAATATTTCAATGTTACTAGAAGAACTAAATTATTCATGATTAATAACCATTAGTGAGCAGTGTCCTGTTCTCTTTTATTTACAAACGTGTTTTCTACAAATATATTAGTTTAATGTATTTTCTGAAGATGATCTAGGAAAACCATGACTTCCCTGGAACAGTTGCCTTTGTAATCCATGACATATGAAGTGTCCTTTAAGCCACATTGATGTTTCTTCACTTAGACAAGGTTTAAATAAAAAACAAACTGTAGAAACAGCAAAAAATAAATATTATCACGTGTACGCACCCATTCATTTGCTACTTAGAGCGTCAAGATAAGGAAGAGAGTCTCTCCATGGACTAAAAATATCTCCCCAGATTACTAGAGGAACCAAAAGATCCCCTTGGAGTTCCAAGTCTGGCAAAGTGGGGGAAAAAGCCCACCTTTTTATGCTGAGTAGTATGTAGCATGTATACAGGATCACAGAATATGCTGAGTTGGAAGTGATGGATCATCAAGTCCACAAGGATCATCAAGTCCAAATTCTAGTCCTGCACAGGACCACCCCCAAGAGTCACACCATGTGCCTGAGAGCCCTGTCTAAACGCTTCTTGAATTCTGTCAGGCTTGGTGCTGTGACCACTTCCCTGGGGAGCTTGTTCCTCTGGGTAAAGAATGTTCTAGTAATATCTAACCTAAACCTCCTCTGACACAACTTCAGCCAGGATGGCTACAGCAATAGCAGACTAACTTGTGAAAGCTCATGCTAATTCATGGAATTGCAAACTTTTCTTAAAATGTGATTTTTAAAAATTTTGATTCTTCACAAAAACAAAACCTGTGGCCTGAGGAATGGGTATAAGGTCTGTGGGATGAAGCTCCTCTGGAGGTAGATGCATAAAATTGCAAGAAAGCACATGGACTGCAGAACGATATCTGGGCACCCACTGGTACTACAAAACTGCTATCCTGCAAAATGAGGAGAAAGCACGCAGAAAAATCTCAGTACCCTTCAGGTGTGATACAAAGATGCTGGGAAAGAGAAGTGTCAGACTTTTTCACCATTGGGAACCAGAAATCTATGGGAGAGCAGTGCAAACTTCTTCACATTAATGAGTAGTCATAGTGCACCCCATGAAACACTAAAGTAGTCCTTCATAATCATGAATTTAATAGGCACACTTCACAAAAAGGAATTACACAAACTTTTAAGGAGAAAAAAACCCAACACACAGTAACCCCCCCCAAAAATGCTCAGCATACAGATCGCAAAGATTATTTTTTAGTAATCAGTCATACTAAATCCATCAGTAGTCTTCCCAAAAAGGAAGAGTTTTAAAGTACAGAAGTAGAATCCCTAACTTAAAACTCCACGTTTCCAACATTTCAGGATTTTGCAACCCACAACCCCCCAATTCAGGTGATTCATGTTATAGAACTCAACATGAACCCTGGAAGACCCAGAAGTTTGCTTCCCCTGCATACAATTAACAGAGCTGGAAATGACTAAACATGTAATAAATAATAATTGCTTTTTAATCAGTGCTACAAGATTTGATGCTTGCACTGAATAATGCAAGACCATATGGAGAACTGCCAAGTAAATCTGTAGTATCTAGTTGAATTCACATCAAGCTTCGTTGATGCATGTGAATTTATGTATAAGTGAATATATTTATATACGGAGAACATGAAATGCTCCATAAATATTACATTATCAGTGTTGCCAATTTCATTTTCATCCAGATGAAGTCTGTATGTGTTGATGCTCATGTTGGACTATTGATAAGTCTGTTCACAATTACTCCACTGAGGTGATCTGAAGACAGCTAACAGAAGGGCTCTACTATATGTAAGTAAAGATATATCATCCTGTCTTTATACACTCCATGCACAGAGCCAAACCAAGAAACTTGCCTGTTCTCTCAGTCTGCTAATGTCTCTGAGAAACCATCAGAGAGGACCACCACGTAGCTAGCAGCTGTTTCTTAGACATCTCTAAATGAAAGATTTTCCCTTTTTAAAGATATAGGGACAATGAACATGACTAGAAATAATCTAAAGTGTCCAAGCACAGTGGGAGGGAGCAGAAGACATGGTTGTGCTGAGAGGTGCATCCAGCTGCTGAGCCTGTGGGTGCCTCTGAAGCAGACGGACAGCATGAAAAATTAGAGAAGGTGTTCCTGGGCTGGATACATTTGAGTAATGGGGGAAGTTTGTAAAAGTCAATCAGAAAAAAAACATTCTTAGATAAGATCAGACTAGAACAAAATAAGACAAACAGGAGAATCAAATCACAGTTGAAATCTCAAAGATGTGAAGAGCAAGTAGAAAGAAAAGATACAAAAAGAGAGAAAGCAAACTATGAATAAAAAGTGGCTTTAGGTCAGTATGAAAAATTTTGAATAATGAGAAAAACTGGCAATAAGAATGGTGAGTGTGAAAGCAAATAATCTAACTTTAATATAGTAAGACAAACATTAATAAGGAAACTGAAAATTACTATACAATTTTCCAGTTCCCCAGAAAATCTACATCTGATTGGGAATAATTCACGCCACAGCTAGGAGAGATTAAGTATGAACATTACAAACAACAACTGAGTAAAATTCACTATCTTTTCCAGAGATTGTGGTATATAAAGGCTCCAGGTCAGATATTCAGAGGAATAGGGTGGCAAACAGCAGCAGTTCACAGGCGCAAAACAGTTACTTTCCTAAACTCAAGAGCATTCAATTTTCCATCCCTTCAGCAACCAGATGCAAACACAAATGCTGTAGCTCTTGAGCAGGGCATCGTGGAAGATAAAAATAGTTCTGCCTGCAACAAACACTTGCCTCTACTGGCTCACAACCTGGCAGTTGAGAAGCACGAGGTGCACTTTTCCATTTCCTAACAGAACATCAAATCACATGCTCAGCCACTTGCAGATTAAGACTTGTTGTCTTACAGCTGCGCAACTAGTGATAGGATTAAAGGAACACATAAAATCCTTGCAAATATGCTTGTCAATTTGTGATTCTCCAGATAGAGCTCATCCTCAAAAAGCCACAGTGCATAACACATGGCAATATCAAAAACACAGCAGAAGAGGGAAAAAGTTCCAAAATACCCATAACTAAACTAATGTATGCTGTGAAAATGCAAGGAAGTTTTATTTCGTATCAACTCTTTAGCAGCATATGGGGCCAGGGGTATGAGGGGGGGAGCATTAGAGAATTGAGTTGCAGAAGGTTTAGAGGAGATACAGGTGTTTAAAGTAAAAAAGAATGGCTCTCTACATGTTAAATTGGAAGAAGAAGAAGCAAGAGCAGACACCAAAGAACGAGTTTTTGCCATGCTCTTGCCGATGTATATGACCTAACTACTATTCTCTACAAAGTAGAGAATGCCAAATTTTGTTTGTTTTTTTTTTTTTTGGATCTTGCTGAAGTGCTGTCACAACAGTAGTCCAGTGAGATAAAAGGGCACTCAAAAGCGCAGGCATGCTTTAAGCTGCTCACTAAGCATTCTGTTATTCCCTGATAGCTTCCATTTTATTACAGAAATGTTTCCGCATGGAAATTACTTACGTGTGCAAGGAGAAGGTTCTATCCCAAAGAAGATTATAGCAATTCATCAAAGAAAACCCCAAAGAAAGCACCTGGTTGCCCAAAAGAACATAGTATGTTCTAATTCCCCCTTTATTATATTTTTCCTGTTTCTTCTTAATGGGAGAGAGATATAGACAAAAGAAAGAAGTGGAAAAAAACAGTGAGAAACAGCAACATGGAGTACTGCAAGGAAAGAAAGGTTAATTATAGCACAAGAAAAGATGCAAGGAATGTGAAGAATGTCAGCAAGCAAATAAATCAATAATCTACAGTCATCATCCACATTCCTGAACTACCTTGAAAGCAAGGATATATGCCCTTAGCATTCCTAACAACAGTAGAGATATTCAAGGAAGACCCCCCCCGCTCCTGCACACTCAGTTTCTGCCAGCACCTTTGTGTCAACAGCTGATTACAAGGGAACCCTTCCAAAGGGAGCCTGTACTGCGTCTTATAACAGTTTTTTTAATACAAGCTTGTAAATACCTTGGGACAGCCCAGAAACATTAGCAAGACAAAAATAATGTTGTGATCATTGTTCTTAGTTGGAAAAAACCTCAAGGTCATTATCAAACAGTTGCAGGAATGAGGCACTAGGTTCTCCCCTCAACGTTGCTCTCTAAAACATACCAGAGCCTAGCAGCTCATATGGAATAACAGCACAGATCAATAAAGCCAGAAGACTAATGTGGTTTTACAGATATATTTCTTCACAATGGTATCAACATACTATAAAGTAAGGCTTTTACAGAGGAAATGGAAGGTGAGCAATAGAGACAAGAGGACCTAAAAGTCAAGATTTAACAAGCTGGAAACAGTCTGCATGGAGAAAAAAAACCAACACAAAACACAAAACCAAACCAAAACACAACCCAAAACAAAACCCCAACCCTCAAAACAAGTATATAACTGACATCAAGGAGATGCCATCAAGTAATATGACACAACAGAAATGGATCTGCAGAGCTAAACAGTAGGTGCTAAGGGCCTTACTGTCATCCACCCCCTACGCATTTCAGATGAACTCTAGATGAGTCACATGAACTGAGCATGCAGTAGGGGTTTAGCTAAATAGCCTGGTTTAGTTTTGTTCATAAAAGAATCCAGATCAACCTCTGGTGCAAACCAAAATATTCAAAATGGGGAACAGAAATTCAATTCAGCAGTGTAATCCTCAGCCAATGCTAACACAGATTTACCCAAAGTTGCAATATGACTCTGATGCTATATATAAAAACTCTTGTAAGTCCAGTATCTAACTGTCTCAAACAAACAGCAACAAAAAAGAAAAGGATAGAATGATTCCATGAGCACTGCCGCTTTTGTCTACAAGACATTAGCAGTAATTCTCCAAAAATTGCTTTGCCACACAGAACATAATGTAAATAACCCACCGCAAATCTTCTTACAGAATTATTTCTAAACTGGACTTGCTTGTCTTCATGCATACACAGAATGCTTTTGCAACACTTCTTTTGCAAATGAAGCTGATACAATACAATTAGGTAACTGGGGGCATCTTTTTATGTGACTGAAGAAATTTCTTAATGAAGTGTAACAATCAAAACAAGCCTATTTTCAATGCCATTGCACAGCAAAACTGGGGGCTCCACCCCAACTGCCCACAGGTATTCAACAGATTTTACAGTCATCTTTTACATAATGGATGTAAATACATTAAAAAAAAAAAAAAAAGAAAAAGAAAAAAGAGATAGAAAACCTACTGTACCTGTATGTTGTTCTTCAATCCAAGCTTGTAGATACATGAAGAGGAGTAGACCAGCTACTCCAAACAGCAGTACAGACACAAAGACTTGTCTTAGGTTCATGACCCTATCAGGGGTCTTCTTTTCAGCTTTCAAAAAGACTCATGGCTCACTCTTCTGAAGTTTTCCGCATGCCTGCATCTTCTTTATATCTTCCCCAGAGACACCAACCTGGAATAATAAGAGATGGAGGTTGTTCTCCATTTTTATTCTTCACCAGAGACTGTGTAAACAGCATACTATATACAAGCTGGAACTCTTACAAGATATTACTTTCAATGGTTATATTTCTGTTCACAGTCTCAACGCTTTTTCTACCCCTGTATGAGTTCCAAGCAGAGGTGTTTCTTGAAGTGGCTGAAAAGACAATTTCAACTCCACAACACCAAACATCACCCGCTGCTGTAACAGAAGGAGGTGGTGACCCAAACGAAATCATCAAGTGTCACACCAGTACCCAACCAGTACACCACTCTGCCTGCCAGCCATCACAGCTCAGAAGCTACAGCAAGCAGCTGGAGCCTCTCAAGTGGCTGCATCACGCTCTGAGGCTGCCAGTCCCCTGTCATGGACAACCCAGCACTTCTGGACCAGATAATCATGTGCCCCTGAGAAAGGGAGCCTGCAGTTACCCTCACAACACAACAACTCCTCTTGCAGTGCCTCAACATCAGTTCAGCCTATGCATCGAGGAGTCGTACTCTGAAGTTTACCCTCAAATGTGAATCTAAGGCAAACCTTTCAGGGTTACGTAATGTCAGTATAAGACCATATCAGTAATGCAGCAGAAAAGGAATTGATGGATCATCTTTTTATTCAGCTACTTTGCAACATGGAGAAGGACCTGTCAGGACCTCAGTTCTTGTGACTAAGTTTAAGGAAAATGAGCTCAAATGTAAAAACTTAAAAAAATGTTGCTTTCTTGCACACTATTGGGCCCAGAAAAAGTAATTTACCTGATACCCTGCACCTGTCACAAAGGGTTCATAAAATTCAGTTTATAACATCAGAACATAGAAGGCACTGTGGATCACTAAAAAAGACAACTCCTTAACCTGAATGAGAGTGCCTTCACTTTGAAAGCGCATTATTAGATGCTGAAGAGCGGCTGTTGAAACTGGCCTGCATAGCCAAAGAAAAAGTGTTAAAATTCAATATAATGGACACCCTTGTAAGTGCATATCTGACAGAAGAGTCTGATGAACTACCAGAAAGAATCCAAGGAAAAACTCAAGCTTTTAAAGGAATACTGCCTACTGGAAGACATTACAAGAGAAATCTTTTTAAAAAATGGAGCTAAAGTACATGTGCATCCAAATACATAGAAAAAGAAAATTCAGGCATTTAACTATTATGCTGAAACATGCAAGTACTGCATGTTCCACAAGTCTATATTTTTAAATAACTCAACACCACTACATCTATAATTGCTGAGTTTCTAAAAATACAGTAAAAATAAAGCTTAGCAGGAACTCTCATTAAAAACAGCTGTTGAATGAACAAAGTTACTACATTAGAAAGGCACAAAGGATTTCAAGAACAACAAAACTGTGTTCAGAACGTTTCGGATTTTTTTCTAATTCTGTGCCATTAAACTATATACCTCTCTTAACCACAAACATGCCTGCAGAAAACGTAATCCATAGTTTAAATATTAATAATTTTATATGTAATTGTTATGTAGACAACAGATAGCTAGACATTAACAGAATGTAAATGTTCTATCTGAAGTCGTTTTCATGAAGCAACTGGTTCAAACCTGTCACATGAAAGAAAGGTGAGTGTGTGCTTTAGTCCACCTAGCTCTTTCTGCTTTGATTCTCCAGAGAGGGAATTTCCTGCATGTTACATACGAGTACCTGTTTGCAGCTATTGAGATGATGCACAGGATTGGAAGGAAGCAGCGAAAATTGTGCAAAACCGAAGAAAATGCTTGGGGCATTCTGTGAAATGCTTTTTATAAAGGTGTGGGTAGTGGAGTCTCCTTTCAACCGGTTCTTCATTAGATGTTATTAGTTGCACCTTCTATTCCCACAGTGCCCTCAGCATTCTCAGACTTGAAGTCTTCTTTATGCTACAAGGTTTGCTCAGGTCTTTGCACCCAACTTCAGTGCTACAGCAAATGCACTGTTTGCATGTCTTGAGAAATCACTCTGCTGATGAGACAGAAGCTTCCCAGCATAAGCAATGCTTAAAAAACCATTAGTCAAAGAATCAACAAGTACAAACCTCTTCTGTTTTGCCCTAGACAAAAGCTGTGTTGTTCATGTAACAGGACATTGACAACATGTGGATTAGGTGTTAAAACAGCAAATAAATAAGATGTGAGGGTCTAAATAAGTATTTTTGAAATAAAGTATTTAAATTAGAGGCACTAGAAAGCAAGAATCAGTTTCTTTTGAAAAAAGATGTTTGGGATTCAGAAGTTCCTCTCATAATAGAAAAGTAAGCAATCTGGACACACACAGTGACAGTGGCATGCTCAAAACAAGCCTGTTTTTTTGGTTTTATCACTTTCTTCCATCTCCGACTACACAAAACTACCATATTTTCAGCCCTTCTTTCTGAAAAGTGTCTGGGGGCGGGGGGGGGGGGCAAGAAAAGTTTTTCAGGCCACATGAATGCTGCTGAAAGTAAAGTATCTTGGACCACATCTCCACAAACATTTCTGACACACGTAGGCTGGCACTGTTGCTCTCTCTGGTCACTTGCTTTCATGATCCCTGACTGCCCAGCTCTTGCCACTCTTGCCATGAGGACTTACAATCCTGCTCAGTAACATTCTTGTGAATGTTTATCCAGCTAAATAGGTGAATGAATAGCTCATCCAGCTAAAAACTGCTCCAGGAAAAGAAATGGGGACCTTACTGACCAAGGAAGTCAGGAACCACTGGTTGAATCAAATTCCAGTCCCCAAAGGATTTACCCAAGGAATAGTGCTGATGTTTTTTCCTTTAACAGTAGCAGCTATCACATGTATCCATGATACATGATAGCACAGGATATACAGCTGACCTTGCCCAGACACCATCATGGTTGCATTCAGCACCATCTACAAGACCTGAAAGGTGATGATGCAGGTGCACAGTAAAATCAGGAGCACTTCCTAGTAATTTAACCTGACAATAAGAAAACAGATGTTATTCTACTATGTAGTTTTGGTTCTGAGTGGATAGAAGTTCCTAAAAGGAAACAGCAGTTCCAGGTGCCTTTTTTTTTTTTTTTTAAAACTACTGAACACACTCTAAAGCCAATTCACTCCACCATCACTACAATTATCTATGTATCAAGAGCTTACATGCTGCTTGCAATTAGTTTAATATATTTGAATTTAATTTATATGAAACTGTGTTCTTTTTTTATATGTTGGCTAAATTTTAAGGTTAGTTTTAAGGTTAGTTTTAAACACGAGTAACACTACTTTTAATTAAGACTACATATTTTAGCACAAGTCAGACTCTAAATACATCAAAGCTATTCAACTCTGAAGCTATTCTGCTACCTTATAAGATTTTAAAGGCTTTTCAGCTTGAATAAGTAGTTTAATTTATTTAGCACAGTGATTTGTAACCTACATATGAAAAAATTATAGCGACATTTAAAAAAGTCGTGCCTATGAGTCTTCTATCAGAACTTGAAAAATGGCTGCACAACACTGACAAATTTGCTCCTTTGGTATTAAAAAGCAACGCTTATGGATAACACTCTCAGGCATCCTGGAAAAGAGGAAATACCTGCAAATATTCTTTAATCAAGATAATTGTTTTCTTGTGGCTGTGAAGAGCAAACAACAATTACTTTCAACTTAAGTATTTTCAAAAGGGATCAGCCATATCTAGAGGTTCAGCATCCCTACTTAAGCTGTGAATCCTTCTTTGCTCCCAGTCCTGGCCAACATGACTCCACTGGGGGGTATCTTGACCATCCTGTTGGATGGGATTCTTGCTACAGGGAAACTAACACAGCCCTCCCTTACCACAGGGAAACTAATGCTGTGTCCCTCTCATCTATGCTGAACTAGATTCTTGCTTTTGCCCAACCTCACCCCCATCTCTTTTGGGTGTATGGAGCCCAGTGCCCCATCTGCTTCAACTCAGGCTTTCACAGAAAATGTCACAGTGACCCATGCAACCTTTTGAGTATTGGAGAGAGATAACTTCATACTATTCTTATCCGCCATGGACAAACTGTTAATCTGGCAGACAGTAGCACTACGTGCTCTAGAAGACAAACACAGACTTCTTTGCAGTAAAAATGAAGAAATTTAACAAGTCTATTGTCATTCACTTCTGAAGCCAAATTGTTTAACATTTGTCAAATATTAAGAGTTTCAAGAATGCGCATTCCACTGATATAAAATCCTTGCATTTTTCCCATTGTGTTTGGATTCAAAGAGGCACATTCCTGTACAGGGCCAACACAAGCAATTGAAATAGCACAGCCACCCAAAAAGGGGGAAGAGCCCGCCTCCTGCTTTTGGCATGATTCCTCATTTCAGTATATCATCCACCTTTTTTTCCTGGCACCCAGCTCTCAGGTACCATTGCTGCCTTCTAGACCACGCAAAATCAATGGTATCTGGTCACAGGATGTTTGTCTAATTTTAGATTTCCTTGCCACTGTGACCCTCACCATCACCTAGTTCCAAAATCAAGAACGTATAAAAGTAAAACATTAGATTGCCTCAAAATATTTAGAAATCTTCCTTTTAAATTCCCCTTCACCTTTTTTTCCTTCACCTGAAAAAAAAAAAAAACAATCAAGAGGCATGGTTAACCAGCAGAATACAGATGAAAAAGCTCCCAGACACTCTTTATAATGGTCAAAACATTTATATTACTGTGGGATACCACAAATTCCCACCCACTCAGTATCTCCTTAGACACAACTGAATTAATGAAAGAAAAATGAGAAAAAGGACACAGAAAGCTACTGTAACTTCAAGCACATTTTGATGTTTTTTTTCCTTTTTTTTTCTTTTCTTTTTTTTTTTATTCCTACCTTCCTTCCTTACCTCAAGAAGTACTACATTTTCTGATACCTCCACTGGAGTTAACACAGCAGAAAATTTTGCACCGAAGAATGTTCTGCTGGACACTGGCCCAGGCTACTTTTTAGCCCAGTCTGTGGAAGTAGGCAAGGATATCTTCTCACTTCAGCACTCCTCCTCCTTCTTCACTTCTCATCTGTTATCTTGTGTCCTACTTCACATACAGGTGATCCTTCAGGATCATCTTTCCACTGTCCACATCTCGACTTTCTGGCTTCGCAACAACTAGCACAAGGCACAGCTCCAGCTCTTAACAATGCTTGCACAGTTCCTCATATCAGGTAGTGCTGCTTTTTGTTCTGGTTTATTCCAAAGGTTGCTAGGAATATACATATAATATTTGCCATTTTCTGTCTCCAGCAAGTTACACTGAGTATTATGGTTGGGTGAAGTCAAAGGTTATACAGAAATTTGGTATAAGTGAGTAGGCAGATGGAGATAATCAAACTCAGTGTTGCTGAGAAAGTTTGTAAAAATTAAAAAACTGCAACCAACCAATCAAACAAAAAAACCCCTCACCAACACCCCCCCCAAAAAAAAAGAAAAAAAAAAAGTAACGAAAAATTACCCCAAACCAAACTAAAATGGACATAATGTAACTATTCCTGTCTATAAGAATCTACCGGAGAGATACAGACAGGGCAGTGGGGAGATACGCAGCATCCAGGCTCACTGGTACATCAGTCCTGCTGACACCTCAACAACTTCTCCACCTGAAGAGCTGCTTATAAGAACACTGAGTCAAAGTGTAATGAAAGACACCATCTGGCCTGCACAACTTTTATCACTGGCAATAAAAGAAGATTACTACCTACAAACATTGCAAATCAAGTTAAGAGAATTTTATTGAGAGTTCCATAAGACACAAATAATGAAATATTTTTTTTATATGAAATATGTAGGGATTTCTTTTCAAAGGAGAGAGCTATTTTTATCAAAGTGAGCATCTTTCACTTGCCCACTGATAATCCTGAAACAATGAAGCCCCTTTAAAAAAACAGAGCTTCAAAATTTAAAATTTCAACAGCAGTCAGGAAATTCCATATATTGACATCACCAAAGTAACTTCCCACCTACCCAACTTGTACATATTTAACATTTTTCAGCTTCCCTCTCCCTTGTTACATATCAATCCACAATGCTGTTATAGCAATTAAGTTTTGTTATTAATGCACTTCACAGCATACAATGTATTGTACAAAATAACGTGGCAAAGAAAATATGGTTTGCATTTGATTTCACCATTTTAAGCTATTAACATCACTAGTTCCTCATTATCCTTCCAATATATTTTCAAAGAAAAAAAACCTCCTTTTAATGAAGCAATGGATGTAAACAAGACTCACTTCAGTAAAGAGGTATATATTTATTTCTGATGCCATTAAATCTTTCCACAGCAATCGTACTAGGTGACTGAAAACAATCCATAGCACCTGCATTGGTTCTGAGAACATTCACATCACTTACCTGGTTCTGCACCTCAACCATCAATCCTATTAAACTTCAGACCATATTGGTATAATGCCTGCAGCAACTTGCCTCAGGCACTTCTAGGTTAATTTAAAGCTGCAATTCTAAACAAACAAAACTTATGTTTGTGTTATTAACAGACAAATGCCAAGTGGTATGCAGGTTAACACACCGGTATCATGGAAAGTTTTGGTTACTTACAGAAAACAGAGAAGACACCAAAAGCTTTGGGATCCAGAACTTCACCACTTCACCAGAATATTCAGTTCTATGGGTTTCACCCTACAGCTGCTGGACATCTCGCTTAAAAAAAGGAAAAATCATTATTATTCTTAGTAACAGTTCCCAGTCAGGACTGAGGGATCTCAGCAGACAAGGATAAGTTTGACATACTTAGGTCTTACCTGTCTGAAGCACTGCTGGAAGTCAGTGAGCAGTCCCATATGGAAGACACTTGGATTTTGGGAAGTTAGAAACAGGGCTCACGAGACAGCAACTTGATGGCTCTCAGTCTTCTAGCAGGATTGGAGGTAGGCTTTTTTCCCACTCTTAGAATAGGGGAGGTTAGGAGAAGGACTGTGTCAAAGCAAGATCTTCCTTTTTTTGAACTGGTGAAATGATTCGGTCTTGCTTATGGACTGCAGTGAACCCAGGTGCTATCAGCATGCCAACAAGACTCGCAGCCTGCCCCAGTCATCCACTCTACTGCTAGAAAATGCAAGGCAAAACCAGCCCTTTTTTTTTTTTTTTTTTTTAATTTTTTTTTTTTTTTTATTTTGGAGACGTGCCACGAATTCCCGGCGTGTGACGAAGCGGGGAGGCGCGGGGGTGCGAGGAATCAGCAGAAAAGTTGGTGGGAGCGTGGAGCGCAGCCCCGCGCGGCGCCGCAGCGGGGGCTCCGCGACCTCCGCAACTTCGGGGGACGAGCCGCAGCCCCCCGGGGTCGGTCCCGGCGCTGCAGCCCCTCGCCACGGCCGCGCCAGAGGGTCGGAGCTGACGCGGCCGGGGCTCTCCTGCGGTCACCGCCGCCCCCCGGGGCTGAGCACACCGGGGCGGCCGCGCTGCCGCCGCCACCTTCCGCTCCTGTTCCCGTTCCCGCCGGCAAAACTCCCGGCGCCCGGGGGCTGGGCGGTGCCGACGGGGGAGCGGCTGCTGGCGGGGCCGTGGAGGAGATCCCGCAGCAAGCCCACCCACTCTCAGTCCCGCTCGTCCCCTGTGGGTGCCCCGCGGCTGCACCTCACCTGCGCGCTGCTCCCGCCGCTCCTGGGAGGCGCCTCCGCAGCGGCGCCTACACACTAACTTTCCTTGCCAAACTTTTCGGGCCGGGCGGGCTGGGGAGGAGCCCCCGGCGGCACGGTACCCCCCAGTCCCGCACAGCCCGTGCCATGGCGAGGGCTGCCGCGCTCCCGCTCTTGTCACCCGAGCCGAAGAGCTTTGCGAGCAGGTTTTGTGTGCTGTTGCAAATCCAGGGGTAACTCTCCCTGTGTTAGCATATAAATATGTCTAAGCTGCCAGGTAGAGGCAAGTCATAGCTTTAATTAGCTACTAAAACGGGTAGTGTAGAAACTTTATTGTCGTCTATGGGAAACGGGATGACAGAGAAGAATATTTAATTAGTGCTTATTAGAGCGTCGTATGTGCCTTGCAAAAATTATTGGCTTATTGTGACAATAGACCAGCCAGACAGATAAATGACATTATCTCTCTTTAACGGGAACATCGCTTTTCTTACATTTCCTCGAGGAAGCCCTTGAAGAAATAGCTCTGGCTGTTGTTAAGGTGGGGTGAGCACAGAGGAGTTCTGACTTTCCAGAGCTGTGCTCAAAACACTTCTATCCATCTCTCTCTCGTTTAGGCATTTTACTGCAGTGCTGTGTCCCTGGAATTACCCCAGCATGCACTTCTGAAATGTACCTTGATTCACTGCCCCACTGCTCACTATGGCATAAGGCCTTTTTTGGAGTAACTGTAATGTAACCTTCATGTTTTTACATCTTTTACCCTAACAGGTCTCAAATCATCTCACACACTGTTAGATCCAGCACACGGGGATCACTTCTCCCACCAGTGAAGCACAACCACCTTCAGCATGAAGTTGAACATTGTCCACCAGCTGAAGACAAATGTTTCAGAGCAGAGAGAGGTGGGTGCTGCTCAGATTTCCAGGGGGTTTAAGCAAAGTGTAATTACCCCTTCCAGAGTTTGTATGTTCACTGATAAGTGCTCCACCATCTCTAACAGCCATAGGCAGCCATGGTCTGTGCTCAGGAGTGTTTGCTTGGATTTCCAATCCAAGTGCTCCAGCTTAGTTTGAATTGTGTGAATACATATAACCTCACCCTGGTGTTATTAATTTTCTCTTTTATCTCACTTAAGTATCTCCCTAGTCACAGTCCATTATAGAGGTTAGCAGCTCAGAGTAGACCCAGGGAACAAACGTTTTTCTTTTAAAGCCAATCATGGATCCATTTTAAAGTTCTAGTGAGTAAAGACTATCCCTCAAATTTGTAGCTTGACTGACTACAAGAAATAAGAGGAAAGAGGGAGGGAAGCAAAATATGGCAGCTGTTCTTTGTAGAGTAGAGGAGAGTGTTTCCCCTTTTAGGCAACCTGGCAGGCATGTGATACTATGTTTACCATATGCCTTAACAAAAAAATGCAACCTCGTATTTAAATTACAGGTCTATTAGTCCCTGATGGCCAGTGAGATTCTAGAGAAAAACAGCATGCTTGCTGAATTTTAGTTTCTTGAGGTAATACACTCAGAAGATTGTAATGAAGGTCACTGAAGCTTCTAATGATATACAGATTAACCTTCTGAATGTTGTAGATTTAATTTCACTCAATAAGTATATTCTGCAAACATATTTCTTCAGATCGATCTGTTCAGATTGTACCTATCAACCAATTAAAGTTATGTATAACACTGAAAAGATCAGATGTCTTGATTTTTATTTTTCTTAATTTAAAGGAATAAACTAATTGCTTTGAGATAAAGCCAAGTCTTGTTCTACAATTAAAAAAAAATCCAAAAAACCAGACCAATGTGTTTAGCTTATATAATACTTGTTCCACCACAGACTCTTCCAGTGCAGAGGGCATACTGCAGCTCTGGATATAAGAATCTTTACTAGATTAAAGATTAAAAATTCAATATGCAGGTGAAACTAGACACTGGATTAGGAAGCTCATCAACTACGTAAATGTAACCGGCACCTTCTGAAGTTTGACAGGTAGCAAAAAAGAAACAAATTACAAAAGGGTGACGGCAGTCTGTCTGTGTCAGCAGGGCTGGTGCGAAGCCAGCGCCTACATCAGAAACCCTATTCTTGGCAGGTTTCTGCATGTTTCCTGTGAATTTTGGTAGACAGGCAGCTCAATAGTTAAAGTAGCAGCACCATCATCTGAAAGCAGGGGGACAGCAGCCGGGTGGTGGTGCCTTCTCACAGAAGCAGGAGGGCCAGGGCATTTAGAGAAGAAAGATAATAAGTCATGAATTGAAACTGAAACCTGCCAAAAATCAGAGGTCAATTAGCTGAAATAAAGTCATCTTTAGTCTACAGTAAGATTAATTTTGGCTCTTTGCATGTTTCCTGTGTAGATTTTCAGGGACAGCCATGGAGGAAAGTTGGGTGTGGAGGGTAGGTCACAGTAACACACTCAGTGCTGCTTCTTTGTGGACTGCTAGTGCATGCAGTACAAGGTCCCTAAATCCCCTGTGGGTGCTCAGACCATTGGACAGAAACCACATATATCATTGCTCCGAGCTGTTAAGAAACTCCTCTCCCTTGCTGAACTTTGCACCCAGCCTCAGTTTCCATTTGACATTTTTCAAAGTTTACTGCTCAGCTGCCTACACAGATATACATATTTCAAGGAGTCAGAAATTGGTATTCTCATGTTGTAAAATAAATTTAATATAAAACCCATGTTTCAAGTAGCAGCTGTGGTAAAACTATGCCTGTTTGGCCTGATCTTCTTCCAAAGAGGAAGGATTAGACCTTCAGAGGATTTTTTAGATTAGCCAAATTAATTCCAGGTCCATTATTGTTTACTGCACTGAATTTTGGGACGGGCCATACTGGCGCAGTTTCAGTGCTGTGTGCTGTATATCAATATAGAGCCAATTAGACAAACCTTTGGTGATTAAAAACATTTTATCATTATGAAGGTGTCTTTTACTCCAGGGTATAAACCATTCAGCAAGTAGTTTCATTTTATTTCCTTGAGCTTTTTTAATTTTCAGCTAATTAGCTAGAAATGCACCACCTACAACATTCTCCTTTCCTCAGTTAGGAGGCTAACATTTGCCTCTATCAAGCATTGCTATGGGGCATCTGCTTTGTTCTTTAAAAAAACTGCTAGCAACTAGGTATAAAATTCATTTGCTCAGTAACTGGAATGCTGGGGTAATTATCAAAGCCTTTCTAAACAAGTTGTGTGCTCATTCAAAAATAGTAGGCAATTCAAAGTGTCTGTTGTTCTTCAGCTATTACAAAGTTTTGTTTTTAAGAAGTCTCTAAAAACTTGTCTTAAACTCTTCGATGAGTTTACTGTGAAGGTATTTTATCCTAACGGGTTTCCATTTCTAGATGGCCAGAAACAGTAGCCGCCAATTTTATTTTTATACTGAAGTTTGGTGCATTATCTTACCTCAATTCTAAAATATTCTTCATATGACAGTTACTACTCAGTTAAGATTAACTCCACTTCCCTTACTCCCTCTGCTCTGTCTCTGAGTGAGCAGGATTTGTGTGAGTACTCATGCTATTATATGATGAATTTATATCTTAGAGTGAGGTACACCCAGTTTTACAGGCTTTCAAGAGCTTGAGGTTTTCAAGACAAGACTGGATAGAGCCCTGAGCAATCTGGCTTGACGCCATGGCTGATCTAGTCATGTGCTGCTGGTTGGACTACAGGTTTCCCGGTATCACGTCCTATGTGAGTTGTCCCATGCTGTCTTCCTAGATAGCCCACGTGGAAATCAGGAGGTCACACTTTCACCAAAATGGTTTCATCTTACTACAAGAATGAGATTTGAAGACTGCTACCCTCCACAGAATCACAGACCACAAATGAATGAAAGAGGTCCTTAACCAACATTAGATGTCTTTCTGTTGAAATGTGGTTTGTAAAGGAAGAGAGAAGTTCCTCTGAAAAAAAAGTCTTTTTTTTCAGACCTTTTGAACTGCATTTGCAAAAACTATTTAACACTGCAAACTCTAGTTTGTCTGGTCCTAGAGAAGTGGAAACATTCACCTTTGTTCTGCCAAATAACGCTTGATTATGGTACCTCCTGGAAAAGAATTGGCTATTTTAACAAAGTGCCAAGCTGGGAGACAGTTTCTTTGGTGTTTCAATTATTGGCATTACAGTGCTCACACAAAATTAATTGTAAATTTCTAAACTGTCTGATCTAAATGCTATAAAAGCATCAATAAAGATCTTGGAGGGTAAGTTCTTCATGCTTGTCTTTCAATTTTGACTGAAGGGATGCTAGCAGATCATCTCTGTCCTTTCTGTGGAGTCCGGAGTTCTCAGCTATGACTGATTGCTCTTAGGCATTACATAGAAAAATCCAAACCAAAACCCCTCATAGAGCAATTTGACTATCTTTTACATGACTACTGAATGTCAGAAGTAAAATCTGTATATTGCACTTTGGTCTCAACTCATCCCCTGAATGTGAGGCAAAATTCTTTTACTCCCAACAGCACTAATGATAGTACAAAGTTCTGCACTAATTCAACATCTGCTGACAAGCTGTCTATATAAATTGACAGAGAAACAAACTGATACATGAAACTGAGTATGCCTCTGAAGTGATTCACAGTCTGTTGAAACAGGACACCATACCATTCAATATGTAATTCTAATGTTCTTGTTACTCTTCTGTTCCAAAATACCTGGAATAAAAAACAGGAATATGGTGACATGACAGGCTGGCAGCTGTTCTGAAGTACAGATAAAGGAGGATTGAATGAAATAAAACAGTATAGGTTTCTCTGAGCCAGTCAGCATTGTACTATTTGTTGAATGTTTGCACTGCTTATTAGGACCAATGGAGGTATTTTGAACCCATTCTGACAGCTTGTATTCAAACACTGAGCAATTTATGACATTATGGTATTCATATGTGCCAGAAAAAAATGAAGTTACTGAAAAATGCTGGGGCAAATGAAGATGGAAAGTAGAATAAGTACTAGACAGACTGACAACCATAGTATACAGGAGATAAAAAAAGAACTACAGATTTTAAAACACCCAACAAAATGTTAAAAATCTAGTGTGGGCAGTAGTCCCAAGTGTTTGGTCATCATGTAATGGTTCACACATGGCCAAGTGTTAGTATGTGTGCCCTATGCCTTTGCATTTCCGCAAAGTACTTTTAGAGTGATAGTCTAAGGAAAATGAGGTCAAATATTCTATACTGGATGTAGGATGCGTGCTGACTAGCCTAAGATTTGGAAGCAATTTCACTCCTCATCACACTCTTCCCTTTACTAGAAGCTGAGATACATAAAAAACAAAAGACAGTTTTTGAGGGGTTAACCCAAGAGGGTTAATGTATTATGGCCTGTTTTATGCCAAAATATATTCTCACAGCTGGGTGTTTTAGATGAAGATATTTCACTGAGATTCATGGTGATTGCTCTGGTGGGACATCTTTTAGCTATAAACTCTTAGTCTAATTACTATGCTAATGTAGATAGATCTGCTGGCAGTATTTGATGGAGTTAACCATCATATGGTATTCTTTAACATGAGATCAAGCTGTGTGGATAAACCTGTGCATCTCATTCTCCTAACCCTTCTGGCCAGATCATTGTTTGGAACTGTGTGTACTCCTGGTTCTGGGAACATCCTCATATATTTGAAGCTCTTTGTAAAGACCAGGATGGATTTGGGAGTCAGCAGCATGTATGAGCAATAAAACTCCGAATCTTCGTAATACCATGATCAAGCTTTCCAAGCACTAAAGTGCTTAACTTTACACACTAAATGGAAGAGAACTCTGGGAAAACTAAACATGCCTCTAATGTTGGGCTGTTCAAAGAGAAAGAGATATGGAAGAGCTGTCCCAGCTCAGGCTGGGAACTAGGCTTGGAGGAATTCTGGAAACAGAGGTGATGACAGAAAGTTCTCTAGCCGAGGGCATTTACCTCCTGTCATATACCCACAGCCATTTTTTCTGCCTCCAGGCTCCGCTGCTGCAAAATGCAGTAGAAAAAAGTGTAAGTGAATGCCATGATGGAGCCCCAGGATCATAAAATCCTAACACATCTCACAGGATTCCTCCTAATTTCCCCTGGCTCAGCTCAAATCAACTGTATATAAACCATGTTCTCCAGGATTTGGCTTACTTTCTAGTAATTAGGTTTCACAGGAAGGTTTTTCTTTATTTTTAGGAAACTTTTTCTCATAACCAATATAGTTTTCCCCTGTTGATTTCATACCCTTTTCTTCTTGCTCTTTTCCCAAAGAACACAGAATTGTTCATTACCTTTGTGGTACCCTCTTACATGGTAAATCACTGCTTCCTACTAAGGAAACCATAGCTCAGAGAAGATTGTTCCCTTAATAGGAAACAATCATCCTTTACCCTATGTTTGAATTCTGCAATGAATTTATCTCAATCATTAATTCTGTGTAAACCACCTTCTTTCTGTCTCTGTCTCATGGTAACCTGCTGAACAAAGGTGACTTTCTCAAGGATATTTTAAATGACCATTCTCCTGACCAGGGCTTTTTTTAGATTTGTGACTACTATATCTTTTCCAGATGGTATCATAATTTTCCACCCTTCCACCTTTAGAATGAAATGTAAGAATACTTGATAAGTAACTTGGGGCAGATCATGAAGCGCCACAAATACTCTCAGGCAGTGCTTTCATTGCTAAGGCTGTTACTTCACATCTGGAGAGGGGAATATGATCTATCACCTTGTATTGGGCTTGTGTTGCAATATTGGTGGGGTGGGGAGACGACTGGCTTCTGTGAGAAGTTGCTGGAAGATTCCCCCATGTCTGAGAGAGCCAATGCCAGATGGCTCCAACACAGACTGCTGCTGGCCACGGCTAACCCATAAGCAATGGTGGTAGAGCCTCTGGGATAACAGCGTTAAGAAAGGGAAAAAACTTACTGTACAGAAGAAGATTGTAGCCAGAAAAAAGTAAATATATCTGAGAGAAACAACTCTGCAGACATCAAGGGCAGAGAAGGAGAAGGGGAAGGCAGTGGTCCCGCTTCTGGAGCAGCTTGTGGTGCAGACCATAGTGGTTTATGGTGGAGCGGAGAACCATCTGCAGCCCATGGAGGACCCCACAACACAGAACAGGCTCTGGAGCCGGCTCCTGACAGGACCTGCGGAACCATGGAGAGGAGTTCACACTGGAGCAGGTTTGCTGGCAGGACTTGTAACCCCGAGGGGCATATTCTCAAGTGCCTTTCCTAGCACACACCTCATGTGGGTTGCACAAATGGAGTGGTTGTTTATACTTATTTTAGGTGTTTTTAAAAAATGTGTGCTTGGGAATTTAATCTAATTTTGGAAATGGAAAAGCATTAATGGTTTTGGTTTGTAATTTTTGGGATTATCTTAATTACTATGGGAAAACAGCTAAAGAATAAACAAAGCAGCCTGCTATTCTTTGGTTTGCTTTACAAATAAATGTTCTGCTTCATAATTACCCCTTTAAAGCTAAATGCTTGAGTACAAAATAGGTTGTTTAGGAAAACTCTACACTCATCATGGCAAATATTTGACAATACTTGTGGAACTAAAGCAGAGACAGAACTATTTATTGTATTGTTTATAAACTGTGAAGTTCTTGGCCGGTAGAGCTGTACATCATTTTATTTGCTGGAAATCTTTTTATTTGAACATTAGACAGGAGCAGAAACTGCAAGAAATGTGTGCCCTGTACACACATAGGTGCATCCTTAACCTAAGATTTGTGTGTTGTAATCAAACTGGTTTTTGATCATATACATCAAAGTCAAAAGGTTTTTAAGTCTGTGTATACATGGTGTATTTGCATCAAACTCTTTTGATCTATAAATATATCTGTATGTTCCTTTGTTTCAGATTTGCAAGTCATCTGAAAAGAGATGAGTTTATAAGACCAATTGAAACTTCCAGCGGTGAATAAAAGTAGCAGGAATTTTGTTTGTTTTCCTTAATCTCAAAGTGGTGTGAGGTGCACAGTTGCTGCTTATGTCAGTTTAATAACACTGACTGCCAAGTTACATTTTCAAAAGCAAGTAAATTGAAATAGTCATGATTTTCAGGATCATCTACCGTAGAAAAAAACCCTATATATTAGGTGAATACAGGACAGCCATTACTAGTAAATCCCATTGACACCCTGCTTTCAGAAGCCCATACACAACACAGAAGCACATACATTCTCTCACTACAGTTTGGATTTATTAACCTAGAAGTTCAGAGCTCCACAACAAACTTGACTCCTCTTTTGTCTGCAGCCAGAGTTTTCACCTGCAATTGCTCTTCTTGCACCCCAGGACCTACAGAAAATTACTGCCACATCCTTTCTTTCAGGGGGAGTAGCTAGCCAGATGCTGGTTGCCAGCTGTGAAACAACAGATTTTACAAAGGACTGTCCAAAAACCCTCATCAGGAAAACCCTCAAGATGGAAAAATTCAGGCTCCCACTGAGTCACCAGTCTTATTATCACCCATTACCAATCTACACTGTGAAGGGAAGAGATTTTTCAGTGAATAAATTAAGTGATTAATTAATTAATAAATAAATTAGTGATGAATTGAGCGATAGTTAGCACATGAGATAGGGGTAGTTAATCTTTTCTTTTCAAGGGTCTGGATATATGTTTTTAGAATATATTTTTTAATGTAAGGGTAATTTATCCCCTATAGGAGGCCAGAGTAAATGAGTTAGCAGTTTGCTCAGGCCTCCTTGTCCCCAGCAAGTGTATGCATAGTGTGTAATACTATTCTGGGTCTGCAGTGTATAATTACAATTTCCATTCTGCCATCCTACCAGCAAAATGAGGCTTCTCATTTATCTGCATCAGATCATGCTTTGCAATTGATGGATCAACTTCAAATAAAATGTATGAATTCACCTTACACCATAAATATATCTTGTATTCAGCACCTGCCTTTATCATGGCTGCATTCTGTAACAGCTGCCTGCAAAGATTACCCTGTATAGAAAAAGAGACTTCTAAGCCACAAAAGAGAACAGAATGCACTCCTTTAAGAAGACGATGATAGCATGAAACCCGGTCATTTTCAATAAATGAATTATAACACCTTGCAGGTATTACACTTGCCCCTGAACACCCTTTTTCATTTCTGCATTGTTATGTTCACACTTTATGCTTCACTAAGGTCTTTTCTTGCCCTATCTTAGTGTCACAAAGCCAGAACCACCACCATTACCTCTATCACCACCACCACCAAAAGATGGGATAATTTGACAGCAAAAGCTGCTGTATCAACTACATGCAATTTAATATCCTGAAGTGAACAGATAAAATGAATTCTCCACCTTCTTCACGTATAGCAGCTTCAGGTATATGGGTAGGTTGAATATTCAGATAAAATGGCTTTCTTCTAGTCAACAGGACCACAAAGACTGATACTTCATAACACACAATTTCCCTCTAAATGAGAGAAATACATGCTTTTTCATTTGAGGTTATATTAATCACTGATCAGAGCAGGTTAATAAATTTCACATTTCTGGTTTCCACTGCCTACAGTGATCTTGTAAATTTTCAAATATTTACACAGAGCTATTGCAAAACCTGTGGGGAGCGCACGTCATGGCAGAAGCAGCAGCTTATGGTGCTGGGAGAATGAGATCCTGTTGCCAGCCAGCAGCTTCTAATGGGCATAGGTAATGCATTTTGTTCTGGCACGTCCGTGCTGTCTGGCATGAGCATGAATAACAGTCACATTAATGCTGCCAAAAACTTTGTGTTGAGAATCCTGAAGGTAATGGTGGCTGTGGCTCACTGTCATTACCCAACCCAGTGCCCTCCTCCATATTCATAGAGACTGAGTCGATTTTTCCACATGCAGTCTGACAGCCACTGCAGTTCCTTTAAGAGCATCTAGATCTTTATCTGTCTCTTCCAGATCTGTTTCTCAGAGGGAGTGTGAGTCGAGTTGCTGCTACAATTATTCAGAATTTCCCTTTAGCTGCTGTCAGTCCCTTGCTCAAGTAGCCAAGCAGGAGATGCTCAGCATGTCTTCCATGAGACAGCCGCCAGCCAGGAACCCAGTGTAAAAAGTCTAGAGCTTCCCACTACACATAGCAGTCAAATGTTATGCGCTTGATGGAACTGCAACAGAAAAGGTATTTTATCTCTGAATAACTAACCCCACATTTAGCCATACCTTTGTAAATCTGCGGGGACTCTTCCAAGGCTGATGGTACAGCTCTATGGTTACCTCATTTAGCAGAGCTGTGCTCAGGAGGACAGTGTCTCTATCCAAAGGTTAGGGTACATAAAAACACTTCAGGAGCCTGAGGAAGAAAATTAGTGTGTGAACAAGAAAACCTGAGGAAGGAATGATGAAATTAATTACCAGACCAATGGAAAAACAAAGAAGCATGAAGAAAAACAATTAGTAGTTGAAAATGCTCTTGAGTCCAGTAACCTTGGAGAATGCATTGAGCTACTAATGGTGGTTGTTGTCACTTAAGGCAATTATTGGATATCATGTAAACCTTTTTTCAAACAAGGCAGAGTTGTTTATGTTTTAGGAAGCAGCCATCAATAGTGAAATTAAATATCTGAATGAATGCAGGAACATGTTCTAATAAAACATGAAGGAAGTAATCAGGGAAGATTATCAGTCTTGTTGGCCTGATATTTAGCAGTGATAAAAAAAGAAAGCTTGGTGCCAATGTACTTTCCTTTTTGCAAGCTGAGCCTATCTAGTGTGATATTAAATGGCAGAGACTCATAAAGAGTTTAAGAGCTTCTCTGCAGGTCAGAGCTGAAGGCACGCACAAAACTGAGATTTACTCTAGATTATTAAAATGGTTACTCTTAATGCCAAACCAGGGCATCCTGGGATCAGCAGTAATTTCCCATGATTGCACAGACCAGCCTCTAGTCACACAGTTGACCTGAACTGAAATTTGATGAGTTGTAAAGCAGTGAGGCTTTCTACTTTGGCCTAAAGGTGAGTAAGACTTGACTGACCCAGGACAGAAATTCAGCACACACTTCCAACCCAGTGATTTTTTTTTTTTGCTGTCCCCAAGGTCAAAAAATGAATTATGGTGGTGCCAAGCTACAAAATGTTGCCCCTATCTGGAGGTCCCACCTACAGATTCCCATGCAGAGAGCAGAAAAGGAGGTCACCACTAGCAGTTAAAACCTTATACTGTACACTGGATACAAGTAACAGAGTACAGTCTCTGCTACTTCAGCTCAACAGATGGAATAGCTGATAAGCTTAGCTTGCAGGATTGAGAAGTGGATTTTTTGTTTTATAAGTGAGAATGTGTGCAGATGAACTGAGGATCACCTCCAGATCACAGAAATTAAATCTATTACTTAGCAATTTTTTAGGTCAACATACTATATCAGTCTCTTGCCTCTTCTATCATCCTTTTCCGCTTATATTACTCCCGAAACTTGCTAGCTTGCTTTTTCCTCTTGCTCCAGAGCTGAATTTCAGCAACTGAATTTGGTTAACCCTGGTCAGAGTGCCTCCCAAATTTATTAATGCTCCTCATTGAGGAGATGGCTTAAGAGAGTACAATATCATTGCATGTGATTTCATTTTTTCTTCTACATTTTTATTATAATTCTGAATGTTCATCTTTTATAAGGTAGATGAAGCCAGATAGTAAAATATATTTGCGTACAATTCCACATTGGTTTTCTGTGCTTTTATTGTAGGTAGGATTTGTATGAAAGCCCAAAAATAAACCATAGAAACTTGTGTCAAAGTTTGTGTCAAAGTTTCACTGTGAACCTTTGATGAAGACATCTGCTTCTCAGTATATTCTCCCTGAAATCTCAGAAGGTTATTTTAACACCCTCAGATACTGCACACTTTATACTCAAATTCTGATCACTTTCTACACCCAAGTTTCCACTGTGAGGTGGTAACCACTTTAGTTACCATCTAATACCAACTAAACAATTTTTGTGAAATGGCATAGGCAGACTAAATCTTTGTATTTGCCTTAATGGTTAATATAATTATTAAAGTGATCTGCATGAGTGAATTTCGCATTTACATGAAAAAAAGCTGTCTTCTCCTCTACCTGCTTCTGTGTTTTGAATTGAAATTTTTCCAAAGTTGATCAGAACATTAAAATTGCTTATTATGAGCCAAATTTCTATGAGCAAGGAAGAAAGTTTTAAGAACAGCTAGAGAGAGCTCTGTGTGCACTGAGTAGATACCCACAGAGGGAGTGCAAGTGAAAGATGTAACTAACTGTTAATCTTAAAAATACAGAACAGGTTGCCTTCTGAATGTAGCCATTACAATTTATGATTTCTGCCAAACTCTGTATTGATTTCTCTGTCTTAAGAATCAGCACCTTTCCTTGTTGATTGAATTCTAATTATTCACTCCACAGTTATATTGATTTTAACAGTCTTCCAGAGAATTTTGTACCAGGCTGGTTTAAATTACACTTAATGAATTCATCATGACTATTGATATAAAAACTTCCATTTCACAGAAACTTGAAAAATAAAGAAATTGCTTTTTCTCCCTTCTACACAGGTCAAACTTGCCCTCAACTTGTACTACACTTACCAGTCAGCTGGCCCTAGCCTGCATTTCATGGTGACTCTGGTCAGAAAAGGCAAAAAAGATTTGATGTTGTTAGTCTGAACCCAATGATGAGTATGTCTATAGCAGCCTGTGAATAAATTAATTGTGCTTTTCATATATTTCATCAAAGTAAAGAAAATCTTCTATCTGCAAATTACATCTAGGTGCTGCTTGGGCATTGTGGGTCCACCTTTACTCCCCAAAGCCACGAGGTATGGATGACAGGCAGCGAGGTACCTACTTTAGCCCCCTGGGATTGTCTCCAAACTTCTCTGCCAGGGTCACTCTCTCAATATTCCATTCTCCTGCCTGTCTGATGCGCATACAGGCACAAGCATTTGCATAAATCAATACCACAGCTTGACTGTTTTACAATTAACTTCAGGGAATCGTTTTTGGCATCATGTTTTTGTTTTTTTTTTTTCATTTACCTTGGGCAATGACTCCCTTTTCTTCTGAGTTATTGCTATATAAAGGAATATTCAATATTCAGTTAGGCTGAAAGCTACTGACTACATTCATCAGCTTTAATAAGATATGGTATTAGATCTTATTTTCTTGAATTATCTATAGATCAAAGATGTGATCAATGGTAGTCTCTATAACTACCTGAAAGGAGGTTGTAGCCAGGTGGGGGTCGATCGCTTTTCCCAGGCAGCTATCAGTAAGACAAGAGGGCATGGTCTCAAGCTCTGCCAGGGGAGGTTTAGATTAGATATTAGGAAGAAATTCTTTACAGAGGGAGTAATCAGTCATTGGATTGGGCTGCCCAGGGAGGTGGTGGATTCTCCATCCCTGGAGGTGTTTAAGAAGAGACTGGATGTGGCACTTAGTGCCATAGTCTAGTACCTGTGGTGGTAGTGGATCAAGGGTTGGACTTGATGATCTCAGAGGTCCTTTCCAACCCATCTGATTCTATGATTCTATGATTCTATGTGCGGGATCTGGCACTTTGTCTTGTTCAACTTCACAGAACTGGCCTCAGGTCTTCTATCCAGCCTAGTCCACATCCCTCTGTGGATTTTTCCTATTCTCCAGCAGATCAACACTCCCACCTTACTTGGGAATGTCTGTGAACTGACTGATGGTACACTTGATCCCCTCATCCAGGTCATGAATAAAGTTATTAAACAAAACTGGCTCTAATACTGAGCCCTGGGGAACACTACTGGTGACTGGCCACCAACTGGATTTAACTCTATTCACCACCACTCTCTGGGCCTGGCCATCCAGAGTTTGATGATTTTAGAGGTTATGCTTTTACTCACTGAAGCATACACACATCCACGCTGTGAACAGCCAGCTTCTCCAGGGGAATAATGTGGGAAACAGTGTCAAAGGCTTTACTAAAGTCTAGGTAGACAACAGCTACAGTCTTCCCTTCATCCACTAAGTGGGTCACCCTGTCATACAAGAAGGTGTTAACCAAGTTAACCAAGTTAACCAAGCAGGTCTGCAGGTCCAGACCATATCAGGTTTTCTTAATATTATTACCATATCTGAACTACCATATGCACCTAAAGTCCATGTGATTTCAAGCCCACATCGGGATAAGATATGGTATGGCCTATCTGCCCCCCCACCATCATGTCCACTATTGGTAAGTGGGGTGTGCAGAGACCACCTGAGGTGTGCCCCTACTGCTCTGTCCTTGCCCCTGTGCCCCAAAAGGACTCAGCTCCTGCCCTGAGCCTGCTGCCCTTCTGAGATGGATTTTACCTGCTCTCTGCTGGAAGAAACCTGACTTCAGACTATAATTTTTCAGTGTAAATAATAAAATTGTGAGTGCATTAGAGCAAAAAGAAATTAATGGAGAAAATTAATTACTTTAAAATCAGATGATGATTTTACAGCACATGCCTATTGTGCATTCAAAAATTCTCCCACTTAATTACACATACCCATTCTGAAAGTATTGTACAGAAGTTTTATTGTAATGACATGTTGTTTTCTTTTCTAATGAGGAAACAAACAATGAGTTATCCTCCTTTAACTTTGCATGTAGGAAAAAAAAATCCAGTAGGCAGGAGAGTTTGATGATTTCAGAGGTTATTTTCTAAATTGTAAAGCTTCCTGTGGAGATGAATTTTCTTACAAACTCTGACAAACCATACTATCTAGTGATTACTCTGTTAAGAGTAGTAAATGATCTAAAAATATGTGCATCATCTTTTGAAGTAGAAAAGAAATTAAAAGAGTTCTTTAAACGTTAAAGCTGAGTCATTTATTCTCTGTTACAATAAACACATCGAGTTAGCGTCTACCCTGAGCAAGGTAGCAGAAAACAATCTGCATAAATAGATGAGATTTTATCAAACAATGAATAAAAGATTCAAATAGAAAATTGGTTTTCTTTAGTTTCTATGAGGACTAAAAAGAACAAAATTACCGAGCTATTTCCTTTTCCTTAAAATCTTTTTATAGATAATGGTGAACAGATGATTCTGTCAACCTTCACTTGCAATGAATTCAAGACAAGATAATATCATAATCTATCTTCTTGATGATCCTCATCATTTTATCTTCAGTCTAAATCCTGGAGAAAAACTGAACAAGCCATGCATCTACACATCTCTTCATTTAAAAATTACGGTTGAAGGAGAGAAAATGTTTAAGGTCAAACTTCTAAGCTACCATCTGGAGCTCATTTAACAATTGCCAAGAACATCTGCCGCTACTGCACATGACTAAGACAAAACTTAGCCAACATCATCTTTTCTTTTAAGGACAAAATCCTAGAGTCACGTGTGCGGTGACTGACAGCAGTCAGAATTTAGTGCAAACTTAGTACTGTTTGGCAACCAGGGGAGCTGTTAATAGACAGTTTTGTAGTTCATAATAATAATGCTCACCATCTTAAAGCCCAGTCTCACCAAGAGTCGTGTCATTTACAGCTTTGCAAGACACACCGAGAACATTGAAGGGTGGGGATGGAGGATATTCCGTGACTGCTGAGAACTGAAATGCAGTTGTGCAGTAGTCAAAGAAAGCTCCCAGTACTACTCTTGGAGCCACCCTCTGCTGTAGCTGCGAGGAGGCTTTGGCTCTCAGATTGCTGAAGGCAGTCTTTTTGGTAAGTGCTGTAAGTGAAATATGAATGCAGACACTTAATAGCTAAACAAAACATGTCCTTGGAGATGAGTATAATATTCTCTCAACTTTTATGACAAAACTGAAAGAGATAAAAATCTGAGAAACACATGGCATACGAGGTCTAATTCCTCAGATAGAGCTCTGTGTCTTTATTTATATTTTAAGACACAGCAAATCCCACTGGCTATTAGTTCCTTTCATTGGGGAAGGCAGAGTTTTAAAAATGCTGTAAGGATGTTATTCTTTACTCATATGCATGAATTCCTGGTAGCAAGAAGTTGATGAGAGGTGAAGATCTGTATAACTAAATAGGGGAGAAATGTTTAGGGGTTTTGTGGTTTTTTTTGTGACTTGTATGGAAATAATACCCTCTCAATGATGGGCAGGACATATAAAATGCATATTAAGATATGATGAAAATTTTAACTAGAAGGAGACATTTTACATAGTGGCATCATTAGTTTGGTGATTTGATCAGACAGGACAGATGCTTTCAGACATGCTTAGTGTATCAAATTTCTGCAGTTTGGTAAATGTCATGCATTGGATTATTTTTCGTAGGTGAAAGAGTAATGCAGTATATTAAGTACTTAGTGATTTGTCTGAACAATGTAATAACCAGTATGTGCAGTTCAAGATAATGTGTATGTAAATTAATAGGTACAGTAAAAAATTGATTCCATTTACAGAACATTGTATTTCAATAGTGTCTAGAAAGCAGAGAAAATTGAAATGATTGCTTTCATTCGAGTCAAAAACTGTGAATGTGATTAAAATTCCCATATTGATTATAGATCAATTTACTTTTGAAACTGAAAAACAGGAGTTATGCTCCATCTCTTTTTCTTTATGAGGCTTTAAAATATGCCACATTTTGTATTTTAACAGATGGCAGAATTTAATCCTTATCAGAGGGAGAGGAGTTCTGTAGACACTGGTAGTGTTTGTCTGACGGTGTAGAGAAGATTAATGAGAAGTATTATATTTTGGTTTTCTTTATTATAGCTAAACATTGATCTCCTAAAATGTTATCATCGAATTGAGTTTTGTACAGAATTTTTCTGTTTGTGTGAAAATGAAGAGAAAGATGCTTGCAGCCAAACCTCCTATCTAGCAACTATTAGTTTTCCATAATTCAGGGCACCATTAGTAAATCCATGACACAAAAGGCATTGAATGTGGTAGCTACCTGGGTTTATCTTTCCAGTTCTGTTTAAGAACTTTAACCAGCTGAGGAACATGTCACTTTGAATGTGATTTTACATTTTTTCTTGATGCCTTGAAATTGTTTATCTTCAGTAGGATCTAAATGTTTTCTTTGCTTTTGAAATGCCTCTAGTCTGAACAGTTTGCTCACAGCTGAAAGAATTTGTAAGCAGGCTGACTATCATGGTGTGACTCTGAAACACTTCCTCACCTGATCCAGATTAATTTAGACTGTCACTGAATTCTCAGTCTGCTGAATCTCCCTGGAGTAGCTTTCTTACTTTATGAAAATTTAAAAAGAACTTCTGCTTTTAAGAATGAATTGACAAGTGAAAAATGATAGTTCTTCACAGAATACCTGCAGATGTAAAGCAAAATGTCTCCAAAAGTCTAATTACACTAAAATGATAGAAGATGCTGAGATTGGTGGTAAACTGCATTTATGAGAGCAAGCATTTAAAAGTTAGTAAAGCCTAGAAGTTAAGGTCGACAGGCAAAGTTTACAGGATTTTGTTTTACATTTTGCATACTCTAAATAGGAAAGGAAAATCATGTTTCATGTTTAGCATGGAGCAGGAGAAAGACAAATCTGCTCCAAAATGTGCATGGGGGTTATATATATAAGAATTCCACAACATTCTTTTAAATAGAATTGAAGCTTTTCTTTGAATTATTTTAATGATTAGTTTATATTTTGCAAATACTGCCATAACTAACCAAATTGTGGGAAAGGCTAAAGCTATGCTTTCATTAATTGTTTGCGGCTGGTAATCGCATATTTGCTACTCATGTTTGCTCAGCTGTACTTTTTGTATCGTTGAAGATGTGTAAAAAACAGTCGCGATTTATTGTCTTAATGCATGTCTAGGTTGGGGTTTAATCCCACTGGCAACTAAGTATCATGTAGCTGCTCACTCACTTCTTCCCCCCCCTAGCCCTCCGGTGAGGTGAGAAGGAGTTTCAGAAAAAGGTGTAACTCACAGATTGAGATGAGAACAGTTTAATAACTGAAATAGAGGAAAACATAACAACAACAATAATTGTAAGGAAAAAGGGGACAACAAAAAGAGAGAGGGGAATAAACTCCAAGAAAAATAAGTGATGCACAATACAATTGCTCACCAGCAACTGACTGATGCCCAGCCCATCTCCCAGCAGCTATCAGGCCCTCTGACCACCCCTCACACCCCAACCACCACTCATGTTTAGATGCTGAGCATGATGTCCTATGGTGTGGAATACCTCCTTGGCCACTTTGGGTTACCTGTCCTGGCCATGCTCCCTCACAGCTTCTTGCACACCTGCTTGCTGGCATAGGAAACTGAAAAGCCCTTGACTAGAGTAAGCATTGCTTAGCAACAACTAAAACATCAGTGTTTTATCAACATTATTCTCATACTGAATCCAAAACACAGCACGGTACCAGCTACTAGGAAGAAAATTAACTGTATTCCAGGTGAAACCAGAACAATCTGATAGTAGCCAGTGTCACCAGCTCCTGCACACTACATGTTTGTCCCTCAGCTAAATAGGGATGATCATACTGTTTAGATTTACTACATCTCAATGCAGTATGGTGCTCCTTAATCATGTCATACCAAGCAAGCACACTTAAGCGCTGGAAGTCACTGAGGAGGAGAGGGGGGTGGGAAGGGAAAGGGAATGAAATAGCAGGACACTTTGAAATCAAATTATTTTGACAGATAAGGGAACTTTCAACCTGGGTCAAACTAGTACCAGTTGGATATTTTGTAAAGAAAAGCATTGTGTGGCAAATATTTTCCCTCTGCTTTTATTGAAGATATTTATAGGTTTTAATATCTGCAAAGACTCACACTCAGCATCTAGAGTGGCATGCTCTGTTGTGGTTATAATGCTGATAATACCATAAATACAGTTTTATGATACCTTAGTGGAAACACATTTTTGGATGCTGCATGCTATTCAGGTGTGCTCCCCTCCCACAGCCCTCTGTCACTCCCTTTCTCTCCCCACTGATCTTCTTGGGCTACCTGGCAGTGGTTTGGAGCTGCTCAGCAAGTGACAAAATCATCTTTTTTCATTCTTCCTCTTTTTGTAGCCCAGTTGTAGCCCAGCTACAACTCTTGGTGCCACCACAGGTGGGCACCTTTTTAAGAATTATACAGGTCGGGGGGCAGGAATAAAAAGTCATGTCACTTATGCCCTCCCTTTAGGGCATTTCACTTCATCATTAGGCAGAGATTTTTATGGAGATAACACAGTTTGTGGTGTGGTTCTGTTGGACTGAGGGGAAAACACATGGAAAAGGGACCAGGGAGTAATGGGCAAGAAGGGAAAGGTTAGAAGCAAACGTGAGATTGCAAGAAATAGGGGTAAACAGAACAACTAAAAAGTAGGTTAAAGTGTCTAAGAAAAGGAGTTGGGAGGGAGGGAAGAGAAAGGAAAGGAAGTATTGAAGGTTAGTTTGAGAAGTTTGCTGACACTCTCAAAAAATGTGTAGTATCAGGAATTCCCCAGAACTCCCCAACTCTACAAACAGGAGAAGACAGGCAGTGGCTGAAAGAGCTGGTCTCATTTTAATTAAATGTTTATTTAAGTCTAACATATTTGAAAATTATAATTGGTTTCCCCCAGCAATGCCCTTAACCAAGCCCCTTCACAAAGATCTTTGAAAAGCAGTCAACTCACGAAAAATCCCAGTTGGCAACCCTTTTTCCCTGAAAAAGAAGCTTACCGAAATCTTCAAAGGCCAGAATCTGGCATAGTTTTCTCTCGAGTAAAGTTAACTCTGCAAGTTGAAGCCCTGCCAGGAAGCATGACATGCTCCAGCTTGCTGCAAGCATGGCCTCTGCATGCCCAGACCCATGAGCAGGAGTGATTGACCTTTCTGCCCACTGGTACCTCGGCTCATACAACCTTCCCCTGTTAGTGGAGCCTGTTTTTGTGAATGGCCCAGGTGGCAAATTGCAGCTGTGACCAGTTTAGATGACTGAGGGTAGTACCAGTGCAGCTGTTCAGTGTAACCCACCCCTGCTGATGGACTGTTCTATGTCCAGCTGTGGCACCAGAATGTGTTCCTAAGCAGGGTCAGTCGTACAGTAAGGACAAAATAAATGAATTTTCAAGGCCTTTCACTCTGCAAAACCTGATCCTCTCCCACTGCCCTTGAGTGTCGGTGGAGATCTGCTGCACCAGCAGATGAAAGGCAAGATGCCATAACGGTGCACCTGAGCAGGTTGTCTGTCATTCAGGGAACCAAGAGCTAAGGCCTGGCTTAAATGATTGTTTCTTGGACAACACTTCTGATGACTGTGATCAATTTTAATGTGCAAGAACAAACTTTTTGGAAGAAAGAATATCACATCCTATTATTTTGCAATTAAAATCCATAAGGATATTTAGAGAGAATTTAAATTCACATCCTTATTGCAACATGTGTAAAAAGGTATGGAGTGACTTGTTACCTAAAAGCTCGAATGGATGGCAAAACCTCTAAATGAGGCTGATGCTGGGAAACTACAACATTCTGAACGTCAGGCTCTTTTGAGGGTAGGGTACTTTAATATTCACATCACATGGTCTTTGCAATTCTGATATTAGAACAGGCACAGAATAAAGGTCAACAGAGAGAAAAGTCTAATAATAATGAAGCAAAAATGCATATGTATTCACGTCTTTAACAAATACACAATGGAGATGGCTGGGCATGTTTAGAGGAAGTAATTTTTCAGACAGAAAAATCAGTCTGTGAAGGAAAGCTTTCATCAGTACTTTATATACAGTTTCAGCATGGAAATATTTTCTGGTCAAAGTACATGTACATGTACAGCCACTTATCCACTGACTACAGCCCCCACTGGGGAGGAGGAATAGAAAGGCTCAGGTCCTTTCTACGCCTCACTTTGTCAAGGGACCTGACATTTTGACTCAGGAGGGAGTGCCTGGACTCCTGGGCTGCAGTGGGAAACACTTTGAGGGGGACATTCAGAGCGGGACAGTGCTTTACTCCAGTTCCCCTGCCTCACACTCCCCACTTTGCCTTCAGTCCAGCCCAAACCATGTCTGGTGATCATGGCACTTTTCTAGAATGTGCATGGGAATCTACATGAGGATGTTTCTCATGCTGCTGACCCTGTTGTAGCCCCCAAGAAGCCTTTTAGTTAGAAGCAGTCTCCCCCTCTATTAGTCTTGGTGGTTGTTAACAGTAAAGAAGTTCACAAGTGAAAACTGAGGTTTCTATTTCTGAAGAAAAATCAAGTGATTTGTTTCTCAGTCTAAGACCTAGGCAAACAGAAATATACTAAGTATAATTTTATGATATCAATTTAATTGCATATTTCCTTCAAACTATATGATCACCTGGATGCAGTCACAACGATAAGAACAGCAAATTAATGTTTGTGAGGAAATGCAGTTAAGCATTAAGATCTAATATTATACTCTCTTGGAAGCAGCTGTAAAATTCTTTGTTTCCCTTTGCAGATGAGTGCTAAGAATGCCAAGAACCAACAAGTGTCTAATATTATTCTTCCCTAGATGAAATGAAAAGATATTGATTTCTGTGAAATAGATTCCTTGATATGTAAACACATTATTCTAAGGCTTAGAAGAACCATATACTTTTATTTCTCCTCTCTCCTGGAAACACTTGAACAAAATATTTTATAAAATAAAATAAAATAAAATAAAATAAAATAAAATAAAATAAAATAAAATAAAATAAAATAAAATAAAATAAAATAAAATATTGTGTATGCTTCCAGATAAAAAGGCCAACAAACATGTACCTTACCTTTTCACATTGGGGACATATACGTTCCTAACTTTGCCTTATATTTATTTAAATAAAAGGCATATGTGAACACTAAAAGACATGAATCTGCAAGGTTACTTCTGTGTGAAGGATTCTTGGCACCAAGGCTGTCTGGTGGACACTTTTAGTCATATGGTTTGGTATTAGGTAGTCCTGTGAGGAGCAGAGAGTTGAACTTGACAATTCTTACGGGTGCCTTCCAATTTGAGATATTCTGTGATTACATCATGTCTAGTCATGAGGTTGAATTTCAGAAGAGGTTCTTCTTACTGCTTGCAAAGACCCCTCATGTGCTACATATTTTAAATGGTGATTCTACTGCTTTACAGCAACACAAACAACCACAGAAGAGTTAAGGAATAGGGATGAATCACTATGAAGTGCCTCCTTTCACTGAGTGCTTTTGCAACTGACACTTAGGGTTGTTAAATTAGGTTAATTATTCCTATCATTTCACTGACTAGGGAAACCTTTAAAAAGATTTCAGAATTTCATTAGCAGTCTGTTGGTCACCTATATGGTCATTCATCCCAATTAATGGCACAATAAACAGAAATCCCCAAATACCATGGAAGAAGGATGATGCTGTCATGTTTCCAGCCTTGCTGAGTGGAGAAACTATCAAAACCCTAGATAATATTTTATGGTATTTTTCCAGTGCAATCAGCTATTTGAGCCCTTGTACTCCTTTTTACAGTAATTTGTCTGTTATGATAAGCATATAAGGAAATCTCTGACTGATAATGTAGCTATTACTATATTTTAAATATATTTATATGTTTGTATATATAATATGTAAAAACTCATAAATTTATATATAGTAATTTATAAATTTATAGATAGAAAACTAGGGATTTCTATATACACAGACTGAGAGAAACTTTTCACATTTGAGAATTTTAGATTGTAGAAATATCCTTTACTTCTCTGATTTTTTTTTCCTTCTATCTTCTCCTTAGAATGGACTGCCGTCATTCAGATTTAGTTGGGGCACAGGATGTTCTAACTCATCAGTCGAAGTACCCTTGTTCAAGAAGCTGTTGTTGACTACTGTTTCATAAATATTTTCCATTTCCCAGCAGCTTTGCCTTTTCTTGAGCACATGCAAAATTGAAAAGGCCCAAGAATTATCCACTGCTCAGTAAAGGATGAAGAACAGTCATGTGTCTGTCATGGAACAATGCAAAAAAAACAAAGAAGAAGAAAAACGTGTGTTATATATGTGGTTAACCAGAACAGCAAAAGGAGAGGCAGCTCCAGTATTTACAGAAAAAAAAAAATTCTGATTTGTGATGGCCACAATAACTAGATGGACCCCCCCACATCTTGTATTTCAATTCAAGTTAAATAAAAGCCTGTTTCTGCCTAATACTTTTGATAATTTGTCCATGAGCACTTCATTATTTAAACAGCATTCGTGTGGTACAGCCAAGTTTAGAAAGGATTTATTTAACATGCCATTACAGCAATTAGCCCCAAGGAGAATTCAGCTTGCATACCCAGCTTCTAAATATGTCTTGAGTTTGTATTTAGCAAGTGACATTCCTTTTCCCCCCTACTGAGTATAAACCTTTCCTTTTTTTTCCTCACCTCACAGCTCCTCTGAAGCTTTCAACCTGAGCTCTTTTCTGAGCACCTGGAATGCTAGAGCTTCATTCCAGAGGCCCCATTCCACCCTTCCTGCTGAGGACACTGGCACAATGTCCATCGTCGGTCAGGTGCCTCTGTCAGGTCGCATGTGTCAGTTTGGATCATCAACTGCAGGAGTAAGTAGATAAAGACAGGATGTTTAAGCAGCAGAAAGGAGGTTCAGGACACTGAAGTTCACTTTCTAGCTGCAATGTGATTTGAGGCAAGTCATTTAGTCATTACCTGTATCTCAGCTCTCCAAGTCTGCATGGTGACCTTGTAGTTCATCTCCACCTTGCTTATTCAGTCCATAGTGGATGAGCTATCATTTGCAGTGTTTATTTACAGCATGTAGCATATCTAGAGTCCAATTTCACATTAGGCCTCCAGACACAACCATTCTTCAAAAAACTCTTCGAACCCTATGACTTTGCTCAGACCTTTGTGACAAAGTAACAGTGGCACTTTGCACAGTGGAGGAAATGTGTTCTGACGCCCCAAAAAATCTGGGTTTGAGTTTTCCAGGATATCACATTAAAAATAAATAAAAAAAAATTACAGATTTAGCATTTTAGTTTTATTCTTCAGGTTTTTGATGCATGTTAGAAAAAAAGGGAACACATAAATATTCCAGGTTTATACTAGTAGCTGTCACTATGCACTGAATGCCAGGAAAGTTAGAGAAGTCTACCTGGAGTTGCTCATTTCTTGAATCCAAGACATAACTTGCTTTGCCTGTACACCTCTCTTGATGACGAGGAGCAGGCATAGCACTGGTGTCCCTCACCACAAATGGCTCTGGGCCTTCTGATTCAATTTTCACTCTTCCTTTACTACTATCCTTAGCAGTGACTCTTCAGGTTCCCTTGGGAACAGGAAAGGAAGCAATTTATTACAGGTTTCAGTGGAACGCAGCATGTGCTACCCACATCCCAGTGCCAAAATCCCACTTTCATCTGCCATTGACTGATGTGCATCTCGCAGTGCGTGTGGCAAGAGCTTGCATTTTTGCCCTGGGTGCCTACATTTTCAGTAGGATTTCTCACAGCATTCAATGCACAGAACAGCATGCAACTCTAAATCTACTGCTTTATAAGCCTACAACTGGCAATTAAATTCTTTTAACAATTTTTTGATGAGTATGCATTTTACAACCATAATAAATTGCGAGTGTTGCGAAAGAAAAATGATGTTTCAGAGCCTCTGCTTGCTGTACATATTAGCCACAAGAGGCTTTAGGAATGTCACTGCCTGGGTTAAAAGAGTAATGTTGCTTTGGTTTTGCAATATACATGAAAAATCAGCCTTTTTCACTGTGCATACTCTTTCTGCATACCTTCATTATACACCATCTCTGAACAAAGCATAGTGATACCATTGAAACTCTTTTTCTGAAGCATCAACAGGATTAGCCCAAGTTTGATTTGTTGGAGGCAAAATTCCCCATCTAGTTTAATTTTCCATTACTTATGCTGTCTGTGCCATAAAAATGAGCCAAAGTACAACAATACTTCTAGCAAATGACTCTACAAACCCATAATTCTTGGACATTTTCAACCACTGGACTTCTTTCTTAACAATATTTTGAGCTTTTTGCTGTGAGTCTCAATAAATTAAAATCCAAATATTTCCCAATCTATTTTCCAGTGTTATTTCTTTTATATTACGTCTGGACTGATCAGGATGAATAGCTACAGCAAGAAAAGGTAAGAGAAATTTCAAGGGCTCCATGAACACTACCTAATGTACTGCTGCAGCAGAAGATTAACTGACATCAGCTTGACCCACTACCTGACTAAAAGAAAATGGTCAGATCGTATTTGGTAAATTTTATGAGATGCCAGTTCCCACTGTGGTGTACTCAGGTTTTTAATTTGCTGTCATTTATGTCTGGTATGCTCCCTAGCCATAGAGCTTTGTCACAAAAGTGACAAAGAATCAAACTTCAAGTCAGTGATCTTTTTTTCCCCACTTTTCCCCAGCATCCTTTGGAATGAAAGGAATGTGATACAGAGAAAACAGTGCAAGTGTGATGAATAGTCTTCATGGGGCAATCATGAATAAAATAAAAATGAGTTACATAAGCATTGGGAGAGAAAATATATGCAACTTCTTTCAACTACTTGCTCGGTTGCAAGGACACATGATTTATTTTAATTTTAAATTTATCATTAATTTAATTCTATTAATTTTAAAAGAAAAATAATTCTATGAAACCTAGTTTGGAAGAAACAAAAATTGTGCTCCCTGATCATAAATCTATGTCACATTTGAAGCACACAGTTTAACAAACATAATGAACAAATACAAACACAAAGTTATCCAGGAAAAATAAATGAACATTTGGTTTTGAGCCTCATCTATCGTTGATCAAGAGCAAACTTCTATATAATGATAGGAAACCACTCATTTTTATAGTGGTTAAAGCTGTCTGGTTATAAAGAAAAAGAAACAAAACAAAACAATCACGTCTGATTTTCCCTCACTGAATTCCTGAAATTAACAGGGAATGACACAGTGGCTGTGAGCGACTCATGGTTTCTGGATGAAGAACGAGGATATTTCTCACTGATTTCTACTGACCCCTTGTGGTAAACCTAAACTGCACAGCATTGCTGAGGGAGACTTCGGCTTCCTCATTGAAGGAAATGTCCACCATGGACAGGAAAAGTCTTAAGAGCTGACTCTGAGCATTTCAAAGGCCTCTTAAGTGCATGAAATGTTAGGTTGTCAAGAATCCAGAAGACGGCCAAAATTCAAAAATTGTTCTTTTGAACAAAGAGGGGAAGGTATTGGACTACTTGGTATATAACAAAGCTGTAATTCTGTAGGACACATTGGACAGACAACCTAAACCATAAGACTGAAATTCAAGTAATTAAGTCCGTCCACCAAAATCTCAGAATGAGATTAGAGTCAAATTTATGCAACCTTTATTTTGTACTAGGTGGAAATACAATTGTCTATATAATTGTTTTTTTGAAAAATGAAGTTCAATGCTAAGGTGGACAATTATTCAAAGATGGGCATTGACCGTGTGTTGGGTAATTTAGTTTAATGACAGACAGAAAAGGAGACAAGACAAGCTGTGAGAGGATTGGTTCGAGATATTCCAACTTTTAGTTTTTCCAAAATATATATTAAATCCACTGCAAGACAAGAAGTTTAAAAAATACCTACAAGGAAAAAAAGAGATTTATTGCATTATATGCTCACTTTAAAGTACTTATAAATGCTTCATCAATTGCATACTCCCTATACAAACATTCTGCCACTTGGGAACAAGCCAAGGCTCCCGCTACTTCCATTTGTCATAGCAATAGAGTCTCTAGCAGAGGAAAAAGAGCTTATGGGAATATTAAAGAGTGTGTACCAAATGATACCACTTGATTTCTACATAGAAAAAGTACGTCTGAATCTCACGTGATCCATATATTTAGGAATTATACTTTAAAGATTTGTCAGCTGTCAAAACACATAATGAGTACCTGAAAGATAGTTGTTGTTTATTGATGAGAGAAAACAACCATAAGCAGTTGCAAATCTCATGTCATGTTTCTCTAGAGTCTGCAAAAATTAGAGGTCTGCTGCCTTATCTCACCTGCCTTCTTTGGAGTTGGTGGTTAGTTATATTAGTTGAGAATATGTTCCATACTATTTAACACATATGGAACTAATTCAATGGACTCAGAATTGCTATAATTCTTCCCCTTCTTAAGGAAAAAAAAAAAGAAAAAAAAAGAAAGAAATAGCTGGAACTGTAAAAAAATGTTATGTATGTTGGCAAAGTATACAATGCGCTATATACATAAGTTCTTTTCTCCATATGTTTTCACTTGTTTCATGTGCTTCCTGTAAAATTGCTTTAGGTTGTCCATGAAAAGTTAGGGAGAAGAATTTCCATTAATATTTTGGGTCTCTTAAAACTTAGCAAAAAAGTCAACAAAAACTACTACCTTAGATGAAAAGAATTAGTTATAAAATTTGAGAGTAAGTAAATGGAGCTTTTAAGCTTCAAGCAAAGTTAGTGGGCAGCAAAATCACCTGGGCAAATATATTTGTTTTAGACCTAAATTAATCTGGCCCAAACTAAATCTTGTCTTTCCATATTAAGGAGTGTGCTCTTGGGAAACATCTTTCCACTTAACTTTTGTACATGGGAATAATACATAATAGTCATGCCTGATGGACCACCCACAGCATGCAGCATGGACTTTTAACATGAAAAGAAACATGGAAATTAGGCATGCCTAACTCTTCTCCCCCGGTTGTAGAAGAAATAAAATTAAATGTCTGACAGAATAATCCTGAGCAAATTCAATCAATTTTGGAACACTGCCCTGAAAAATTGCAGGTTTGATTTTTCCAACTGGAAAAAAAAATGTTTAATTGGAATTTTCCCTGTGGTTCCATGGATTCATCAAAACAGCCAATCCATTCAAAGAGTTGATGAGCAATAAGCTTGGGGTCTAATATTTTCCTATTGAGCCAGGCTTCAAAAACTGTCAGTAAAACATTTATTGAAATCATAAAATCTACAATCAAAATATCTACTTTTTCATAAGTTTATCTTTTAAATATTCTTCTAATGTATGCAGTGAAATTTGTTATCCACTTCTCTTTTTTATGTGTTTCATATACTGGTGCCATTTTAGTATGCTTTGGGGTGTTTCTTGGGGTAAGGTTTCTTTTCAAAACAGTTTAAATATCTGAACAGATGTAAAATTGGCCAACATTGCCAGGATAACCAGTTGTGTACTGAAGAAAAACTTGCAGAAAATTGTGATATGATATTTATCAGCTTTTAAATGAGAACATGACTATCAACTTCAACACAGTCTAGGATAATGTAATGTTTACAGCTGAACAATGACTGAATGCTTATACTTACAGAAGTGTTTGCTCTTAATGGCCACATTTTCCATTCCCATGATACAACAGTCTAAAAAAAGCCTCTCTTTCTCTCATATATGCTAGTTTATAACAACAATTATTATGATTTTTATATCTATACAATGCTGCCTACAAAATATTCAATATCTAAGCAGCTGGTGCACTGTGGCCGATGCTTACTAAATGAATAAATGTTTTGTCTTGTGCTTCCCTCGTGTACTTGCATCCATCTGTTGTCTTGTGTCATTTTTGATTGAGGCCTAGAGGCACTACTACAAAACAAATAATGTCAATTTTGTTTTCATTATTTCAGGGCCAAGATCTCTACTTCCAACCTGAGAACACTCGGGTGCTTGGTGCTGCACAAATGCAAAGAGATGTTTTCTGCACAGACACACCCCATGCTGTGGGATGACTTTACAGCATAAAAGTTTGCACTAGAAGTTCAAATTGGTATTCATTACAGGACAAACAACTTTATCAAGCAGCCAGCCTGAGTGAAAGCAGATTTACCAAGCTGGCAGAGGAAAGCCTAGTTCCCTCTAATGAGCACTGTAAAGTGAAGTGTGTTCTCCAGGTCAAATGACAGGCAAGCATCTGTTTCACTTCACAGCCTCCCCATCTCCTTGCAGTGCCTGCAACCTGCCCTCTTCCCAAACAAGAACTCACCAGCTCCGACCCAGAGACTCTGGGGGCGGTGGCACGCTTGTGCTTAGCCCTCGGTTGTGTTATGTTGGCTGCTTCTCCTCACTGTTGGGGGCAATCACTCTGCTCTTCTTCAACAGAATCCCATACAACTGATCTCCACAAACGATTTTGGAGGGCTATTGCAAACAGTGTTCTTAGGAGCTGGGGCGGTTTCCCAAGGGGGTGACTTCTCATTTTCATTGACTACAGAGGGACACTTCCTGGCTAACTTGGTTAATTCACATGCTTGAAGTTGGCCCCCTTAAAACTTTTATAAATGTTCCAAGACAACTATTGGGTAAGAATCAAACCATAAATTTTAAGGGCTTGCCTGCTCAGCCCTGAGGTAAGTAAATGCCTGTCTGTGGGTGGTGGATTTACACACCCACACAAACACATGTGCATACAGTTATGTATACAATCATTGCATACAATCATTCTATAGCTCATGAAAAAACATCAGTGAGGGTTTCAGAGTAGGGTGCTTGCTGGTAGGAAGAGACAGTTTCTTCAGACTGTGTAATATCCAGAACAATTCAGCAACCTGAACCTCTGAAACCCAACCTGTCTGAAATCAAATACTCCTCCTTTGAGGCAGTGGCACAGAGGAAAGACAGCTGCAGCAAGAGCAAGAATGAAAATGACAGAGAAGTGAGACTGATGATTGCAAGTTCATGGGAGTCTCTGCTCCCATGTGTTTGGACAGTGAACTCAGTCTGTGAGTGCAATCTAGCATGGAGCCTTTCTTCAGGCAATACCTTCTAGTTCTAAGCCTTGCTGACATTACCTATTTAGGCCCAAAGAATGATTCATGTAAAGGCAAGTGGGATTTCATCCCAAATGTGAGTATTTTAGGACAGGTCTGTTGCCAATCTTACAGTCTGTGAGCTCAATTTTTTTGAGAAACATCTTGGAGTTGTCTGTCTCCGCTGAACAAACGGCTTCAGGGACAAAGAGCTGAATCCTGAATTGAGTGAAGTAGATTGTCCCTGACACCTCTGTCAGGACAAGTTTCTCTCAAGAGAAGGACACGATCTCTTTCTCTTGGAACCACATAAGACATCATTTAGCACGACCATGTTTGACAACTAAAAGAAAGAAAGCTGTACTCGAGAACTTCAGTTAAGCAACTTGGTATCATGGAAAATGTTACAATTGCAGTTAAAGCTGATGACCTATTTTCCATTCTCTTAAGTCCCAAATAAGGCATATTAAATATTCATTTTCTCTCTGTTGCAGAGTGTGTCTCTGAACTTTGAAGACCACTCCCCTTGGTGAGGAGAAAAAGGAGAAAGGGGAATTCCCTCATATATTCAGAATATTTATTCTATTTTGTGTGATTCTATTTTGTGTGATTCCTTTTCCTCAGAAATGACTGCATGTCATATGCAGCCGAGTGGTCTAAAATACTAGACTCAAATATATAAGTCAAATGTATTCCAAATATGCAAATTTTGTGGGACAAACTGATGAAATATCTTGTTCACCTCTGACCTTTCTTACATATCATAAGTCCATACAATGGACTTCATGTTAGACTAACTGGTTCTTAGGATAGAGTAATCTCCGAAAACATTTTGTGTTTTCCTTGGTTTTGTTTTTACTGAAGTGGTGGTAGAAACATTGACTTCTGATCATTACTTTGCTACTAATTAAGAGCATGGCAAAGACTCACGGATATTTTCTCACCTCTTCTTTCCTCTTATTTTTAATAATTTAAGTAAATTAATATATAAATGCTCGATAAGCCTATGTAGCAGAGTTGCCTTCTCTGAACTCTTCCTCCATCACTCAGCTGAGCCAGAGCCTAACAGTGAGGCCATACCTCAATTCTTGATATTATTGTTGCTATGAAAACTTCTACCCAACTTAGCATCAGAGTCCCCATGTTTGCTCCAGGCTCTGCACACTACATAGAATCATAGAGTATTCTCAGCTGGAAGGAAATCACAAGGATTATCAAGTCCAACTCCTGGCCCTCCACAGGATCACTCCAAGAGTCACACCATGAGCCTGGGAGTACTGTCCAAATGCTTCTTGAACTCTGGCAGACTTGATGCCATGACCAGTTCCCTGGGGATCCTGTTCTAGTGTAAGAGATTTTTGTTATCGCCCAGAGCCTTCAGCCTAATATGAATAACAAACGAAGCCAAAGGCTGTTCTGCCATTCATCATCAGGGAAAGAGACTGAGAGGCTCTGCTCTGCGGATTTTGTTTGAGAAGACTCTGCAGCTGCCTGCATTGCTGGCCTTTATCTGATCCCCAGAGCCTGACTAAGAAAAGGGGGGAAAAAGGTAGGAAGATGAAGGTAAAGTCAGTTACAAAGTCCTATATTTGATAGAAAGATACATGGAGAGTAAAAACAAAATCATAAAATGACAGCACATAAATGCAATGGGAGTTAGGGGAAGATGAAAGAAGAAAGGAAATTGGATAACAATAGTGATCAGAAAGAATAAAGGAGAAGACAAATAATGGCAAGCAAGAAAGAAAGAGGATTAAAGGTGAATGATGAAAGCTATGGAAATAAGGATAGTAGCTGCTATTAGAATTACAGGAAGTTATTTTATTCAAGATGTCATTGTTAGAAGTTAGAAAATGTATTTTTGTTTAAACATAGACAATCCTGAGAAGAGGAAGATTTCAACGCAAAAGGGACTTAGGGGAAATGTAGAAAAGCAACTGACAGTATGTTTACATGGCATTAGCAGCTGTTGGACTTAGCTGAGAATGGCCTAGCTTGATGTACTGGCAGTGGTACAGCTTGCATGAGCACTGACTTTCACTGAGCAGTCCTGTTAAAACATAGGGAGTTATAAAGTGCTATCTGCAAATACTCTTAAATATTTTTTTTTGCTTTTGAAAATTTCATCTGAAAAGGATATGCTATCATGAGTTGTTATAGTTCCTTGCTTTTTAATTATTTAATAATGACAATTTTTGTGTAAAAGATCACACAACATTGTCAAGAACACCAGCAAACTTCCATATGTATAGCTGATACATATGAAATAGCATTGGATTTGGAATTTGTTTTACAGGCACAATTTGGTATACTCCCAGGAAGTCCAAGCCTGAATACATGCAAGGGACTACAGGTAAAGTGCCAGGTCCTCAGTCTGAGTAATCTCTCTCCCGTTCTCTCTCACTACTCTCTTCCCAGCCTGTATGTAAATTCAAGATGCTGTAGGCTATGATTACATCATATAATGTTTATTATTCCACACATTTCAGTAATGGGCACAGTGCTGAGATCCAATACTTCCCAGAAACAGAGGTCAGTCCAATCTCATTTTTCCCTAGATGAGATGAGACATTAGTGGGATGAGGAAAGCAAGGAGACAGAGAACCAAACATGGCAGTGGGGCCCCTACCAGTGCAGGAACAGAGAAGTCTCAGGAAACCACTGGTATGGAACTCTGCCATGGCTGAACCATTTCCAGTGTCTCTGTGTCCAGGGAGTTGGGGCTATTTGAGATCCCAGTGCTATTCCAGGTCTGCTTCCAGATATCCACAGCTAACAGCAGCAGCAGCAGCAGCAGCACAATTTTTGGAGCACCTGGTTTCTGCAGCTGCTCAATAATATCTCCAAATTCACCTCCAGAAAGGACGAATCACAGCTGATGCACCCGCCACCGTAAATTAGAGAAGTCCCACTAAATGTTATTTTGATATCCCACTGCTTTATTCAGTAAAAGACACGTTCTCTTGTTTCTTGAATAGTGCTTTGCTGTCCCCAGAGAAGAATCCTCCTTCATGTAATAGCAGTACATGTGTAGTTATTAGCTGGAGTTTGTAAAGTTTGTAACACGTTACTCTACTTCCCTGAATGCCAAGGTACCCTGAGATTCTAGGTGGAATTGGTTGCCACAGATACTCATAGTCTTGCTGGTTAAAACAAGCTTAGTTTTCCTGGGACTTATATTTCATTGGATTTCTCACCATTCAGGCTATTCAAGTGACATCAATTTATAACGAAGGTCAAATTCTCAAGACCTGTCTCTAGGGATTTGGTAATGCACTGGGACTTAAGGCACAGGAGAGTCATACGTTTCTGTGACTGAAACGACACAATAGCAGAGATAATATCTGCAGACTTTTTTTCAGCCTGAGCTCTTGCCTAGAAGAGCTCACAGAATGAGAGATATCTGCCTGCTAAGAGATCCATAAACAGTAATCATCAGAACTGGGTGGAAAAGGATAATTCCAGCTCTGGGAGGTTTTCAATATTTCATGATTGCTTTCATGTCAATTTAAAATGAAAGCTCAAAATGTCAAATCTATGCTCACCCAGATTCCAAGCTCAGTTCAAAATCCTGGGCAGATGCAAACTCATCCTGAAGCACTAAAGATTCTGTAATATAAACCTTGATGATCAATTAATCTTTCATATGAAAGGTTTTCCCACCATGAAGGATTTCTGAGGCCATGCTCTTTGAAGCCCCCCCAGAGCTGACAGCCTAGCATGCACAGTCGGTGGCCAGTGGTGAATGATCCACTCTCGCAAGAGTTTTTCCCGGTGAACTCCAAGCCTCCTTAAACTGGCTTGAGGATGATTCTGTCTCTGATGACAGAAGCCTCTGTGAGCCATCACAGGAGGAACTGTCTAAAAAATGTGTTCCTTTCCATTTAGAATCCAAAAAGGGTACAGACAGTACCATGTTTCATCAGCATAAATAATTAACTGCAGAATGACATGTAATATTCATAGTTGAAATTCATTAAACAAAATAGGCTTGGGAAAAAAATCTTAAACATAGGGCAATATTAATCATTTACCCACAAATTCAGCTTAGAGCTTCTCTTTTGTTTAATTTAATTATTATTTTTTAAAATCTATTCACAGGCAAATGTTGCTCTGCAAATCCACACAACTAATTTTCGCATGTGAGACAGTCAGCCTGAGGTTTAGCCTTTTGCAGTATTAATTAACATCATGAGGTATTGTTAATGATAGTGGACAGAGTAAAAATGTAGAATTTTCTGTGCTTGGTAAAACAGGGATGAAAATGTGTCAAAAGAACAATGCTTTTCAAACAGCATTGCCTTCTCAGCTGTATTGTATGCTCACAGATGTTTTAGTTCATGCAAGGTGAAAAAAAAAGCAACCCTCTCTAGCTTTTCTGTGTCTCCAAGCATGCACAGCAGGAGTCTCTCAGAATGGAAGTGTTTAAAAGCAAAGAAAACCCCAGAAGCTTCATGAGGATTTCCTAGACAAGAAAATGTTACCATGTAAGAGCTGAATTCATCTCAGCAAGCAGAGACATCCAGAGCTATGCCACTACTCTCACTGAGGGGTTGATGCCACAGCAAACCCCATGAGCTGGCATTGTTCAGTTTGTGGCCTGGAGAACAATCACATACAAATTAACTGTGTCAAATCTCAGTGATGCTCTCCTTGTTCTGCCATTCTGGCATCCCTTCTCTCTTTCCCTCCCCTTTCCCCATAAAACAGCTAAGCCTCAAACTGGACTCTGTGAGATGGTTATGGTTCTGAAAAGTAGGGAAATAATCTATAAAATAAGAGTAAAAAGTGTAAAGATGAATTGGTTAGAAAAACACTGTCCTCTGGCTAGATATAAGAATGTCTGAATATTTTTTCCCATGGGGTCTGTCACCTATTATCTATCAGGAAGATATCAGGGCCTCAGCTTAAAAAAGCATTTTTTTTTCCTCTAGTTTTTTTTGTGATTACCTTGGGTTTCTGGAATAACTGCACCAATTCTAAAGCATGGCCCTTAATGCCTTTTGTGTTGCACTGCATTCTCAGCTAGTTTTGAAAGGCTTAATAAACTAGTCTGCCGAAGTGCCTCTGCAAAGGGAGAAGACACTGTACACCTGAGTTTGAAGTGTAGCCTACTTGAGGAAGAAGACATTGTTCTCTTAGAATTTCACTGAGTGTTGCAGTACCCTTTCAAGTACAAAACTATAGCGCTTGTGAGCTGTCCTTGTAGTATTATATATATATCACAAACTTAGACTGGAGCTGTAGACAGACATTGGACCCTACAGCAACCCTTTTACACCATTAGAGATACACAAAAAGTCATTTAAAGTGCTCTCCTAGGGACTGCAATTGTTTCCCTGGGCCAAACGTGTGTGAAACATATCAAAGACTTCAGGCATCTTCCAGTCCCTTGTCTTTTAGCAAACGTCTGCTTTGTAAAGCAAGTATGAAATCTACCCAGTGAAGACTCTTCCTTCTCTCTCACTTCATGGTTATGTTCGTTACTTAAAGACACTTAAAAGACTGAAGGGAACTGCACGTCTGCAGAATAGAATAAGGGCTTATGCACTTGCTGGTCATATACAGTTCTTTCATGAAAGGTGCAATCATGTAGAACACCCACTGTGAGGATTTCTTCTAGCAAATTGCCTGTGACAGTGAAGTGAGATATTTTTCTTCATTAGCTTGCTAAACATCAGGCCCTCATTTTGAATATTTTATATATCCACAAGGGAGTTACAGACACATATAGGCTTTTCTGTCCCATCTGCGAGGTTATTAAGTCTTCAAAAATAAACAAGAAAATTGAGATTATCCTGTTGTGATTTACTGTCCTGTATTGAGACATCATCACTAAATTACATGGAAAAGGATTTTTTGTTTTGCTTTAAATGAAACTCATAACACAGCCTTAGTTAGTTACATAGAGGTCATCAGTGTCTCTGGCAGTTCTCAGATGTGTAAGCTGGTAGTCAGTGCAAATACCCGGGGAAATCATTTTGCTGCATGTTTGTAATTTTCCTTCCCTACTTAACAGCCTGCTCAGTTGGACTGCTGTGGTGGTTTTAATCTAGGCCTTCCCTGGTTACCAGTTTGTAACCAAGGAAGGGGCAGTGTTCCCGGTATTCCATACAAATTTTACGTAAATCATGGTATAAATAAGAAGGGAGGAGCGGCTTTTGCTCTTCTTCTCTTCCACCAGAGTTCAGGAACAGTGGGTCCCTGCGTTGGTCTCGCTTATCTAAGGCTGAGACCTGCAGCAGCCACTGACCTGCCACGTGGAGGCTTGGAGAGTGCTGGCTGTGTCTGCCAAGCCTGAGGGACGTTCTAAGGGACGTGGTGAGATTTGTTTTACTAGTTATTTTACTAATTCTCAGGTTTGATTGTGCATATCTATTCGGTGTCTCTTTTTGTTTCCTTTTGTCCCTTTTCCCCCTTTCCCTATCCCTTCGGGGGGTGTTTGGATTCCTGTTTGCTGTGTACATAGCATCTTAACTGTAATATACATAAAATATATTTTTTATATAACTAGCTTGGTTTTTGGGTTCTTCCATTTGCATAGTTTTTTTTCCTTTGCCCTGGGGGAAGTAGAAAGGGGGGA